>NC_137628.1:20338866-20391366 GCF_963383615.2 Lipophrys pholis
TTTTTTTGTTTGTCTCTGGGAAGATTATGGGCCACAATGCAGAATCCCACAATATTGTAATTGTAACATGATTAAAAGGTGAAGATATGGTTAAGTGCTGCTATAAATAGGAGGTTACCATTCAGATTAGCGCTTTGCACTTACACTGGGATAAGGGGGGGAATGATGTCAAAGCCCTACAAACAGGTCTGTGTGTGTTTGTGACGTACAAGACCTGAGTGGTCATACTTGTCACACCTTCTATACCTTGTGAAGATCAAAACACTGGACCAACATTGGTTTGCATGTTTTCCAAAGTTCAAGATGTTGTTTTAGGACTGAGGTTCTCATTGGTTCATGGTTACAAATGTGTGTGATATTTAGATATTTTTTTTCAGCCTGCATTGGCGTCTTTCATTTATGTTTGACATATATTACACCAACAGCTCTTTACAAGTTTTCAGTGGAGTAGTGGAGAAATGGCCTGTAGAAGCGGCTGCTGCACTAGATACTGATAAACCCACTCAGCTGTTGATGTTACTCATTGTATGTCAACTTTGTTTTAACAGCTGATTTAATTGTTTAGCAGCGTGTTGTGTGTGTTTTTTTGGAATACTGTTTTTTTTTCTTTTTCTTCACTGAACAGATGCAGTGAAAATAGACAAGGAGTGTAAGGATAGAAAGCAAGGCATTGCAGTAAATGCAGTCAGGGTTTAGCCAGCTGGGAGTTTAACCTATTAATGCTTTTTCTGTCGATATCCATATATTTTGCTTGTTATTTCCCGCCAGATATCTGGAGCGAGCAGTCGTTCCAGACAGACCCCGACCTGCCTCCAGGATGGAAGAAAATCACAGATATGGCTGGTATCTACTACTGGCACATTCCTACCGGCACCACTCAGTGGGAGAGGCCCGCCACCCGTCCAGCCCCCGCTGGACCGACAGAGTCTTCGGCCCCGGGCAACCACACGGCCTCCACACCACGTAAACACTCCCTGGGCTCACTCAGCCCCTCACCCACTCCTGACCTCGAGGTGAGACACAAAACAAAGTGACACTGGTGTCCGTCTCGTGCAAATGTTGTTTTTGTTACAGCTGTCAGTTCGTTTTGAGTACATCATTCAAATTCTTAAGACTTCATCAAAGTTTCTCATTTTTGAAATCCATTTTTTGTGTGATAATTATATTCAATTTTTTTTTTTCCCCCAGATTGTTTTCCCCCAAACTTCATGTGTACTTTCTCAGAAAAACACTTTGTTTTACCTTTTTGTCAGGTCAAATAGTTGGTTGAGTGAAAATATTGCACTCAAAATGTGAAGGCATGACAAGGAACGATGTGGGAAAATAACGAAGTCATATACATTTCAATTAAATGAAGAGAAAAGAAGTAAAGCTGGAATGAAATGCAATAAACTAACAACGCATTATGACTTCAGTGCATTTTTTGTTTCTCTTTAAAGTTTTGACATTATTTTATTTAAAAATGTTATTTTTATATAAATGAAAAATCATTGTTTGTGGCCATTGACCCGCATAAATCACATTACACAAATGTGAAGCAGCAGAAAACTGAAGGGAGAAGCGTTTAAATACTACTCTCCCATATAAAAACAAACATGACACAAACCTAACATTGCATGAACACAGTAATGCATTGTTTATGGTTGCATCTGTATTTAAAACCTCTGAACAAGAAGTGCAAATGGGCTTAGCAGAAAAGCTGTTGTTATCGTGGTGAGAGGCGTGCTCTTTTTTGTGGGGTCAAATTCACAATTATCTGCTGTAAAACTCCAATATGTTTGACAACTTCCTCCAAACACGGATCCAACACCATAGTGTCGCATTTAATTTTGTGAGCATGGGGTATTTTATTGTTCTGAACCACATTCTATTACCTATGTTTTATTATCCACAGCTCTGATGAACGATAAAAACACTTGCAACACGTGAATTCACACTATTAATTACATGATATTTCCTGATCTTGCTGCAGATGATGACACTGACAAATAGACACCTGCATTAAACGGAGACTTATTCTTCGACCCACAACAACAATTCATCAATAATTTTCTCACAGGGCTCTACACAAACACCGTTAAACCTACCTTTGGTGAATAACCGTGTTTGTGTGTGTGTGTGTGTGTGTGTGTGTGTGTTTGTGTCTGCAGTCTTGTCAGGCGGAGCTTTTCTTTCGGTCTTCAACTCGTTCAGGCAGCACCACCTCTGACAGCTCAGTGGAGCCTCTCTCCACCCATGAGCCCATCCTGCCCACATGTGGATTTGTCAACAGCTGCTATTTTGTAAGTAACCTACAAAACATTTGTTTTTAAACTTGTGTGTCATAGAAATTAACCATCTGTAGAATTGGGTACATTTTGAAATTAGTATTTTTCTTCTTTTTTGTGGCTTTTCTTGTTGATTTTTGACATCACAGTGAATTTGTGTGATTGTCTGTATTTCTGCATTGCTGATTAGGGGGAGGATTGGAGAGATGCAAGTAGCAAGACTGCTTGGTACAGTGACTTTATAAGGCGTTAGATATCCGGTCCTGTGGCAGAGAATCAAGAATTCAAGAACACTGCGACAATCAATCAGTCAATCATGTAGAATGATGGATGGAAATGGAAAGAGGAAAGGAGATTGATAGAGAGCAGCACCTTGTAGATAAAATATTGATCCAGTGAGAATAGACTGATGTTGACAGATGGATGTGCCAGAATAGGAGTCTGGCACATCCATCTGTGACCTCCGCTGTGCTGCTTGAATATCAGCTGGTGACACAGAAGCTTGAATAGGAGACAAATAAACACAATGCTGTAATGTTTCCTCTGAATTCGGACACTAAAGAGTCATTTCTGTTTCCGTTTCCGTGTCTTCAGCCTCGGTCAACATCTCTACAGGGGATGCCGGATCAGGATTGTCACACTCAGCCACTAGAAGATGAGGACAAGGTAAGAATCTCAAACTTCATACACATTGTTCCCTTATTTCACTTATATAGGAAAATTAATTTCTGCTGAGACAAGATGCGTATAGCTCTGTATATGCTTTTCTTTTTAATAGCATATACAGTGCAGTGAGCCAGTATTTGGACAGTGACCTTAATTTGGTTCTGTATATCAGCACATTCAAACTAAAACATTAAATGATGTTAACTTTGCCGTTGTTATGCACTCTGTCACCCAGTGCACTAAAACACTTTATCAAGACTGTATAAGAAGCAGTAGGTGCAGTGTGTTCAGGCTTCCATTAGTCTATTTCTTTTCTAATTTTAATACTATGTTGGACTTATTTTGTCTTGTACTTTTTAGTCTTTTCATGTTTGTCATTTTCACGGTTGCTTTACTGTTGCAGACACTTGTTTCAAACCTATTTTACTACATACAAACAAGAAAAGTGGTGTCACCGTCCAAATGTGAACTGGCGAATGTATCTCCTGCTCATGTTTTACTAATAAAACAAAATTCTGCGCATTCTCAGTGGCAATGTTTAATAGGAGCAAAACAATCAAGAGAAAACATTTTACGTGATGATTTGCTGTTTGGGCTTTTAGTTCAGTTTGAGAAATGTCTTTCTCATTCGCTCCTTTATTGCAGCATCAAGCTGCAAAGCTTGTCCTGTCTTTCTTCCTTGCTCCCCTCCCACTTTTGACTCCCGATCCTTGACCCACCACTATGTGTGTTTGTGTTTCAATCGCTGTTGCATAGAAACAGGTGTGGAGTGAATTTGGCGGAAAAATTGATAGTGAAGTGTGGAAGGCAAGTATAATGCACTCCACTGCCAGCGAGTCTCGATTTCGCTCTAACCTCATCCACTATTTGAATGTGTGCGTTGATGCATTCTGTGCTAAGTTTCACTTGCCTGGGCACAAGCATGTGTGGCTGATGCTTGGACGTAAATGTAACCGCACCAACCACAGCGTTTCATCCTGCCTAATATGTGAAAACGTGTCGGCTGCAGCGACACGTTTAACAGGTTCTTTCTTTCTTTATCTAACGTGGGTAAAATGTTTCCGTCCAAGTGGCACCGATCTGAATGTGTTTGCGTGCGTGTAAGGACATACTACATGGCCATTCCCTCTTTCTAAAGCCGCATGTCCCATCACACATAACACACCGATGCCATATCTTCATCCAGCACGGGCTTTTGGCCCACACTTGGATGCATGCGGACATACGTATTCACATTGTGTTCATGCAAGGTTTGTGTCACTCAGCCCTTCTCCCACATGGTCTCTAATCTGTAAATCTTATGGTTCTACATTGTTTACAATGTTGACAGTTCTGTATTCCTGCCACAGCTCTGCACCAACAGAAACACCAATATAACAGGAGAATGAACACGTTAACAATACAAGAGTGTATTAAAATAAAGTAATAATAGCTTATCTACTAATTTCATCAAGAAAAGGTATGGCGTTACTTTACAGGCCAGACGAGGGAAAGTTTTTCTTGCTTGAGGACCTGAACGTGCAGAAGACACAAAGACCCGTCAAAGACTATATTACAGGTTACATGTGTGAAATGGGCTTTAAAGTGGAAGTCCTATTATTTTATGTTTTGTACCATTTTACACCTTGACCAAGTTCCCCGTGTGCATCAGGACCTGCACGCAGCCACAGTGAACCCTGACCCCAGCCTGAAGGAGTTTGAAGGTGCCACGCTTCGCTACGCATCACTCAAGCTGAGGTGAGATACTTGGACACACTGATGCAAGCAGGCACTGAAAACTCACCCTGGTTTCAAACGTGCTTTTTCCGTCCACTTAGATCTCAACTACATCTCCTCCCTTGTCTCTGAAAGCATTTCTTTGTCGTCACTTTCTTTGATATTGTGTGTTAATGAGATCTGACAAAGCAGAAAGTTAGAAGATAGAAGTAGCCACATGGTCTATATTAGTGTAATTATTACATGTCGCCTTGATAAACTGATACATGGAATCATTGCTAACGTGGATACATTATACATTATTAATATTAGTGAACTTGTATTTCTATAATCCTGTCCTGTGTGCCAATTTAACAGAATAATTTAAACTTTATTTCAGGAACCGTCCTGCTGTGGAAGACGAGGAGTCGAGCAGTGGCAACAGCAACCCACAAACAAAGGTTAGAGATCTTTTAAAACTTAATGCCAGAGAAAGCTTCGCCATACACAAAGGTCTGTTGAGTTATTTCGATGAACAACCTCTTTAAGCTTTTAAAAAGGTTAAACACAACCTTAGCTTGTTTCTATGTCAGCCAAGGAAATGTTTGAATTGTGATTTCTTTTTTAAATTTGCATTATGTAAAGTAGAACAACTATAATTATGTCAGTGTGGCTGGTGTTTTTTTCGTTTTAGCTATTTTTCAGTTATTTACTCCACAGTTTTTATTAGTCATACTTTGTCTAGCTCTGTTCATAAACATTACATAATATAGTCAACCATCCCTCTAGTTTCTGGCTTCTGGCCTTTAGAGGATTCTATACACGTTTTTCGTCTGGTAATGGTGTTGTTTACACTTTTTCAGGGTGCAATTGCAGTTCTTGACTAAAGCAAGCGTTAGCTGAACAATACTGCCCCCAAGTGGTGAAACAAAAATGCGCATCTCTTTACTTAAAAGTGTTGTTTCTGACACAGAGGCTGTTTAGATTGAATTGACACATATCAGCTTTTGAAAAGTCAAACTCAGAGAACCTAGTCTGTAGAAAAACAAGATATTTTGTTTAAAAAATATCTGTTTAAATGATCAACCACATTCTTTTTCATCTGGAAAGGTACTATCAAATACTAACGCACCCATTTGCTCCATAAACCGTTTGTCGGACAAGATGCATACACATTCCTGGATGCTACAGCATGTTAGTTATAAAGAGCACCATCAAGATGATGGAAAATCCGAACGAGCATGTATTTTCCAACTTTCACTGTTTGAGGGATAGGTTAAAGTGACCAAATATAGGCACTGGTCTGCTAAAACAATAAAGTACAGTCTCTTTAGAGACACATGTGACCTGGGTGTGTTTTGTCAACAATTTAATGTGTCTGAATATATACAAAACACAAGATAGAATTTGGTCACTCCCTGCTCTAAAGAGGATATACTTTGAAAATTATTATAAAGAATGTTGTGTTAGTTTCAATCCTTTAAAGGAAAAATAGCCTGTTTCTCTAATTCAATAAGGAAAATAGCTTGGTATTTCAGAGAACCAGATCATATTTATTTTACATAAAAACTTTTCTAGCAGGTGTGCGATAATTTTCCTTGTTTGTTGTAAGAAACTGGGAAATAAAAATTCTTAAGTGGCGTGCCTTTTATTACTGTTTTACACCGACCCATCCATTGCTTTATGTCACATTGCTACAGATCACAGGGGGAGACATTTAAGGTGTGTGTGATGTTTCCACGGTAGGCTGAATGGATCTAAAGATTTTCAGATTAGAGTTTGAACCCGACACTCAGCCTGATGGCATAGTGTTGATACGGCTGGTGTCTCTTCCCGCTTTTTTTTTTTTTTTTATCAGGCAAATAAATCACACTCCTCAGCGGCAGTGACATTGTGAGAAAGACCAAACATAAACAGTCCTGCAGTCAGGGCATCTGGTCTGGTGTGACTTTCTCACACACACACACACGCATGCACGCACACACACACATCAATGGCAGCGAAGAGCCCACTGCAGTAGCAAGAGTATCAAAGAGTATCACGGTCTTCTTTCCCTCTTTTTAAGGGAGTGAACTATTAATAACATCCCACATAATTTCTGTCTGTGAATCTAAGTTTAAACCAGGCTTCATACCAACAAAGTTGCCTCTGTGATGCTGTGGGTTAGTGTGTCTCTGAACCTTTCAGTGGTTTCTCTCTCTCTCTCTCTCTCTCTCTCTCTCTCTCTCTCTCTCTCTCTCTCTCTCTCTCTCTCTCTCTCTCTCTCTCTCTCTCTCTCTCTCTCTCTCTCTCTCTCTCTCTCTCTCTCTCTCTCTCTCTCTCTCTCTCTCTCTGACCTATATAATCGGCAGAGTACCTTCTGAATGAGCCACTGAAATCAAATGAATACTTGATGAGAGCAGATGGATCAGTCTCTCTCACCCTTTGTCTCTGACCATCTACCGACATGTTTTGTCGTCTCCACCTGATTACCTGTCTGTTCTCCGCTGTGAAGTTAAAATTAGTCTCTGGAGTGTTATCTGTTGAAAACATCAGATGTGACACGTTACACGAGGCCGCGTTGCCACGACAAGACGTAGAGGCAACGCGGACATTTAAACTGTATTAGTGCTCTTTGTCGGTGTCATCATGTGCTGCCGTTGTGTGTCTCCCAGTGTTTTGCAGTGCGGTCTCTGGGCTGGGTGGAGATGGCCGAGGAGGACTTGGCACCAGGAAAGAGCAGCGTTGCTGTTAACAACTGCATCCGACAGCTGTCCTACTGCAAGAATGACATTCGAGACACCGTTGGCATCTGGGGAGAGGTGAGGAGGGTTGTGCATAGGCATGGCATATTTTGGCTGTTCCTCTAAGGGCAATGGCTTTGTAGTTCTTGGAAACAGAGGATTTGCATTGACTATGGCAAACTAGGACGACAGATTAAAAGATAAACCTTTGATAGAAGAAAAGACCAGCGCATAGTTATCAAGGGCAGCGGTGTTCTAAAATGTACGCCGAAAGATGGAGGGAGCAGCGAGGAAAGAAAAGAAAGTCGAGCAATGTTCCAAAGTCTTTCGCTCTCTCGCTGCTGTAGTTTTATTTAATGTGACAGAAGAGAGGGAGAGAGCGCTGCGTCCTTTTTTCAGTATCCTTTCATCCCCCACCCCTTCTTTTTAGAGTTCAATCATTTATTTAGTGGCCTTCAAAGCCAGAGAGCACACATGCGTCACCACTTTTACACCACACACCCAAAGGCAAATATGCTTTCCAGGTAAAGTGAAGAAAACACATCACACCTTTCAAGAGCCTCTGGTTTTTCACAAATAATCATGCAGGATGTAAAGACAGCATGTTCTGAGTTGTGTGTGTTTGTGTTTGTGTGCGTGTGTTTGTGCGTGTGTCGTGTGTCGTGTGCGCTCAGGGGAAGGACATGTACCTGGTCCTGGAGAATAATATGTTGAACCTGGTCGACCCCATGGATCGCAGCGTGCTTCACTCTCAGCCAATTGCAAGTATCCGAGTCTGGGGTGTCGGCCGAGACAACGGCAGGTCAGTTTTTTTTTACAGCAACACATCTTTACGACTCTTTCCGCTTCTAACGACTCATAATTTGTGTGTGAAATATCACGTCTGAGAAAACAATGTGCTCAGTCACCCGTAACTTCTCTGTAACGGGGGTATTGTACAAGGTTTCTGGGCTAATATTTAATTATCTCCTGTTTTTGAGGTGAAAATGTTGGTACTTCTTTTGCTAGATAAAGTTGAGATGTGAATGTTTCTGCATACACTTTGTAAAAGGTCACAGTAACAAATGAGGGCAGGCAGACAGGTGGTCTAGTGACAGGGAGATGAGGGTGGTTAATGATTGATGACGAAGGGATGGTAATGTAAGATTAATTCATCAGTACAAAGGAGAGGATGAGAGGGAGAGAACAGCCTTTATTCTCTTTTACTGCCAATTCCCAACTGGCTCTCTGTCCCCCTCGCTTTCGCCGCGGCAAAGCGTGCACAACAAGATTCATTACAGGCACGCTCACAATCGGCAGCACACTGACATGATGCTGTTTTTCAATGTAAATTAAAAGCCTACGCTCTATGGCCTTTTCATGGATGTATGAAGGTTATTTGTTAACCTTTTAAAAGAAACATAATGTGGAACTCAATGCTTGTTGTCCAGCAGAGGGCGCTGTGCACTGCTGCTATTTGCACTACAAGATTCAAGCTGTGTAGATTATCTGGCAGGGCTGAGCTGAGTTGCACGGACTGGAATGGCTGGTAGCTGCTGTGCGTCTCCTCAAGCCGGCACACGCGTGCTCGCTCTCCCACACGCAGGCATGAGCGCACTCAGGAGAGAGGACAGGTTCTGAAAGCTCGGGTAACATGCATGGTGCTTCGGGGACTTATCCCAAACACACTCATAATCATTCAGACGTGTATGTTGCAGTGTATTAATAACTCAAATCAGTTTTACAGGGTATTTAGCCTTTATTCTGACCACCTACAAATAGTAGGAGTCTGAGCAGTGGGAATACTTGAGCTGCAGCAGAGGGAGGAGAGAGAGAGAGAGCGAGAGAGAGAGCGAGAGAGAGAGCAAGTGATTGCCAGAGGGAGGGAGGGGAAGAGTTGGGGGGTTTTGGCAGGAGAGAGGGAGAGGGGGATGAAGCTGCCATAGGGGGAGGTATGGTTAGTGCTCACTGGGTGTGGAGCGGACAGGTTGAGGAGAGTGTGCACGCATGCAGCATTGCCAGGAATTGATGCTGTGAGTGTGAAGAGACACTTGTGTTCACAGGATTACCTGCTAAGATAGAAAGACAAACTGTGAGTATATGGAAATATTATTGTCTTACTTTTAGAACCGTCACTCGGGATTTATCTCATAAAGAAAGCAAGGAAAGAAGAGCAATCAATGAAGAGAGGCCTTAGTTTGTAGAGTGACGTTTCTGTGTCGATTGCTTGTGTAGATTGTTGATATAAAGCTGACTTGACGTCTGCATGTTAGAATTTTTCAGGTGGGGTGAAAAATGTGTGTGTTGATTAGAGTGTGTGTACGTGTTGGTTGAATAAGGGTTGCAGTGGCTATACAAAGGCATAATGTGGTAAAGAAGTTGTGCTACTTTGAGTGTGCAGCCATTGGGAAAAAAAAAGGGAAACAAGACCGGCAGTTTCAATAAAATATGTTGCAGCACAGCAGTAGAACTATAACCATAAACATGATTTTTTTTTTTTTATCTATAGAAAATATGCAAGCAATATTATATATTCCACATCTGCTTCATTTCCAAACAGTTAGATAAACTGTCTGCTGCTTCACGCACTAATTTCCATTTTGTGTTTGTTTATTCATGAGCTTTAGTCGACGTCGATATAAAAAGTAATGCAAAACCTCATTGGAGCGGGGATCCCCCCCCACCCCCACCCCCACCCCCCACCCTCCATCCTGTCAGAAATGGAATGGTACCCCTCTTGCTGCCCCCCCCCCCCCCCCCCGGTGGGCCTGAAAATTGTCACCATTGAGATTACACACATTGTCACAGCAACCTTGACATTCTCACGGGCGTCGGGATGATGATAAGATTACATTTGAAATGAGATATCACCCCCCCATCCTCTCCAATCTTCTCTTTTTCCTGACTTTTATCTTTTCCTCTTCGTCTGTGCTTTATTCTGCCCTCATCCTCACGCATTTATCGTTATCTCCTACTTAGCTGCAGTTCACTTCCAATTTCCTCTCCCAGTTTCACTTTGGTCTCATTATGTCCCTCACTCTTCTCACTCTGTCTCGGCAACTTCTTCTTCACGTTGCTTTTTAGGGACTCGCGGGTTATTTTCCTTTAGAAAACAGACCAATTTGAGTTAACTGCGTCCAGCCTTGATTCTCCGTCTCCTGTCCCGCCATTCATCTGCCCGCTAACCTCTCCAATTTCTTTCAGTTTTTCTTATTTCAGTTTAAGGTTGAGTGTACGTGGAAAATTGCCTGCAGTGCAGCTCATATCTACTCCTCACCTTTTCAAGACATGAATTTCTACCACACTGATCCTCAAACTCAGTTTTTTTTTTCCCTGCACGGTAGTTCTGCAGGAATGTGGGAGGTGGCATGAAAGGGAAATATGTCACTCAAGGTTAATTTAGCATGTGTGTGTGAGTGGGACTCTCGTCACACAGCGGGGGGCCGGTGAGTTGGAAACCCCCCCTCCACCCCCCCACCTGCCACCCCCCACCCCCCTCCACTAACTGTCTGCCTTTTTCCTTCCTTGCTTTCTTGGATACAGAGAGAGGTAAACACATTCCTTTATTTCATACATGACTCCCTCCATCCAGTATCTCTCCATCATCTCTGTCATTCTTTATTGTTTCATTTCCTCTGCGTCTCAATTTTCTTCATGTACTGTACAGCCACACACACACACACACACACACACACACACACACACACACACACACACACACACACACACACACACACACACACACACACACACACACACACACACACACACACACACACACACACACAATCAGAGTTGTAGGAAATGAAATGAGGGTGACCTCCTTTGTCCTTGTCAATCCACAAGATATTTGATTCAGTATGCACTCATACACACAAACAAATAGGTTTTGGTGGATAGTTTCCCCGAGGGGTCTGAAATCTTGTTAACCCTCAGGCCCATGTTTCCTACGACATGACATATTGAAGATGGAGGGAAGTTATTCAGATCGGTTTATGTGCATTTCGGAACAACATAAATCAGGCAGTGGTTTAATTTGATGCGGCTATATTTCTTCTTTAAAGAATCAAATGTCTTCATTCCTCGCTCTCCTCCGCCCGTCTCCTTTCCTTCCTCTCTTCGTTCTTCATTCCTCCTATTCAGCCGAGTTAAATTGTTTTCGGCTCCAGTGGGCCCAGGGGAAAGTTCTTTCCTGCTGTCACTCTATTCAGCTCCTTCTTGCATCACGCTGCTCTATTGATCTCTGGGGTCCATCGACTCGTGTATGTGTGTGTGTGTGTGTGTGTGTGCGTGTGTGTGTGTGTGTGTGTGTGTGTGTGTGTGTGTGTGTGTGTGTGTGTGTGTGTGTGTGTGTGTGTGTGTGTGTGTGTGTGTGTGTGTGTGTGTGTGTGTGTGTGTGTGTGTGTGTGTGTGTGTGTGTGTGTGTGTGTGTGTGTCCTTTATTCATCTCTCTGATAAAGGTCAGTTCATCTTTCATCTGTCTCCAGACCTTTCTTTCCCAAGAGTGGACACACATATTCAAACATGATGAACACACAGCGGCGCTTCATATAGAATTTCTGCTTCACCAAAATCAACAAACCCTCGTTTCAGGTTGTGTCTCTTTAAATCTGTGTTTTCCCTCTTTTCAGGGACTTTGCGTATGTGGCCAGGGATAAAAACACCAGGATCCTGAAATGTCATGTGTTTCGCTGTGACACTCCGGCCAAAGCCATTGCCACCAGCCTGCATGAGATCTGCTCCCGGGTGAGTCCTTGAGGCCTGAACAGGACTGAAACACCAGGCCAAGTCCGGTTTGGACCGATGGACTCGGTTATGTGGTTCACCGCTTCTCCTCCTAGTCAACAGGAAGCTAACAGACTTTATTACACACTAATTCTCCCAAAGCACATGGAATGTATATGACACAGAGTCAATGGATTATGGAGGACTACTAAAATGCATCACTTCAAACACCGGAAGGGTACTTGAGGTTTTCATTTCACCTCTTGAAGCGCTCAAATTAGGATCCATAGAAATTAAAACTTTTTACCCAAAGGTGGTTCTTCTGTTGAGATTTTTGAAATGATTATAGGACAATTATGTGTAATAAAATATATTTTATAGTGTAAAATAGACCATATTCCAACGTATTTCACAATATATAGAATGCAGTATTCTCTGAATAGGATGTCTTCTTCTATTCATTTCAGTGAAATGATTTTCTGTCCCGCTATCAGAGTTCCTACTCTGTTAAAAGTTCTTTTCAGACGATACCTGCATTGAGCTTGCAGGACGCAAAATAAGCTGACATGTTGTCTGTTTTATCAGATTTATCTGCTCATTGCATTAGATCAAATATGATATCAATATTTTCCAATTCAGATGTTTTTTCTCCATTTCTTTTCAAATTAAAAGAATCATTGTTGATCAATCAACACATTCGAAAATTATGAAATGAGTTGAGCTGTTTTGTTTGGTTGTATAAACTTGTTCATTGCACAAGTGTTGAGGCCTGAGAGGGAGCTCTGGTACCAGTTAAAACAGTGAGAAAGGATGGGAATATGTAACTTATATACTAACTCCTTTTTGGGAACTTTCTGTCTTGTATGTACATTTTTTTACTCTTTACTGAAGTAATGTTAAAGCAGCACTGGAAGAACAGTATTCAAACCACGTTGTTGTTGCGTCTGCTCTAAATATAGGATTGATAGACTCGCCTATTGTCCCAATAAAACACATTTACAGCCTCAGCCTTTAATCTAGTGCTGGAAAGCAGCTTCGAATTGTTCCACACTCCAGACTCATACCCTGGTGGTAAATTCAACTTAGTGGATTTTTTAAAGGTTTTAAAGTTCTTTAACTGACAATGAGTTTGATACTGAAATGTGAGAGAAGCCACGTTCTGCATGTCAATACTGGCTTCCCCCCTTTTTACTGGCCTACTACTTCGTGTTTGCATGATTGAGCTATCAGGCGGAAAAGAATAAAAAAGGAAAATGGCAAGAATTGTTCAGAGAGAGGGGGTTTACTGTTGTGCAAATTTACTGTGACAAACTTTGATTAAGGACACAAATAAATGTGTGTGTGTGTGTGTGTGTGTGTGTGTGTGTGTGTGTGTGTGTGTGTGTGTGTGTGTGTGTGTGTGTGTGTGTGTGTGTGTGTGTGTGTGTGTGTGTGTGTGTGTGTGTGTTGTATCGTGTTGTTGGTTCTGCTTTGCATGCATGTGTTTCTCTCTGCAAGTTGCATTGCAGAAAGAGCTTTTTACCAGCTTTGGAAAGAGGATTGTGACCTGCTTAATTTGTGCGTGTGTGTGTGTGTGTGTGTGTGTGTGTGTGTGTGTGTGCGTGCGTGCGTGCGTGTGTGTTCCCCCAGTGAAATGGGAAAACAGAATGACAGCGTCGGGGTTGAAGCTGCTCTTGGTTCTCCCGAGCTCTCTTGTTAAAGCTTTCATCTTTTCTCCCCGCCTCATTCTCCAGCACTTTTGCTCATTTTTTGTCTTTGCCTCTTCACTCTCCTCTGGTATACCCGTTTTCTGCTTTTGCTTTCGCCCATTTGTTCCTCACACTTAAATTCGTGTTCTCTCTTCCTCCAGATAATGACAGAGCGAAAGCATGCCAAAGCCATGGCAGGAGGTTCTCTCCAGGACAGAATGCAAGCGGGACTGGATCTTCCCCTGCAAGGTAGGCTTCGACCAGTAGCTTCCTCACTGTGTGTATGTAGTATGTGTCTTTTTTTTTCTTTTTTTTTTTTTAATCTCTGTGCATGTCATGGTGCATATTTAGACCCGTATTAATAGAATCATGGCCGTTCTTCCATTTTACAGCCGTTACAGTGAGTTGAAGGCCTGAATGTAACCTGTGGAGGTTTCCTGGCACCAAAGCTGTGTTGACATTCAAAATGCATTTTTATTGATGTGTGCATGTGTGAGTGTGTTTTAGATGTTTGACATATGTTGTGAATACATTTGTGTTCCTTATTAAACATTTAAAATAATGAATATTTAAAATCCTGCATTGTTTACATCCACATTTACCAGCTTGCAGTCTTCATTTTTCTCATGTCGGCAGCGTCGCTGCTCTGTTTCGTCACTTGTCAGTTCGGTAAATAGTTGTAAAATACATCTGAAAGTCAAAAACTCCAGTTTGCGTACGAGTATAGTTCTCGAGGTGGAGGCACCTCGGGGTAGATAAGACATTTCATCACTGCTGACAGCAGCAAGATTAACTCTGTTAGTACTAAGAGACAACTCTGAGCAGTTTTAAAAAAAACAAGCAGCCTAAAATTTTTTAAAAAAATCATAGTTTAGCAGTATGATCACAGTTGATAAAATCCTAAACCATCAAGAGCAGAACTTGTTCGAGATCGAAGTTTGGTTGACAGTCAATCACCCGGTGCACTGATAAACAAAAAAACCCGTACAGCTGGATTTGATGTCTAGAGTCTAGAAACCAGGTACACTGAGCCGAGTCCTGCTAACGAAGGAGAAAAACAAACAGACTCATCCTCATGCATGCACAGGTGTCAAGTAACACAGTATTTGTACTTCATTTGCTGTACTAGGTTTTTCAGGTAATTTCACTTTACTTTTCATTCTTAGAGAAGTTTTTCCTTTTGCTCCTGACATGAAACATAAACAGCCGAACCTTTCACGCCAAAGTGACTTATATATATGATATTGTGCATCAATAAAGAATGAAGTTGATCAACTTTTACCGCGTTTTTTTTATCCACAGATTTCGACTTAAATAAAGAATGTCAGTACTTTTGCTAACCCTGCGAGCATGTGATTAGAAATAAATAAAAACATTTCCTGACGTTGATGGTAAAACAAGGCACCAACAATAACTCAAGAAGAAGATGCGTTTGCGATCCCTGTTCCCGTACAACTGAGCAGCTTCAGAATATATTTGGATATGTAGACGAGTAGCTGTTGTATTAAAGAAGAAGATTTGATGCATATTTGTGACCCAGGCCGACTCCCATTTAGTCATGCAGGTGATAAGAAGCAGTCATTCCTGTCATCACTCACTGGTTCGTCTCCTGTTCGCTGTCACTTTGTCAGAGAGAAGAATTACTGGCTGTGCCGCAGGATTTCATTTCTATGCTCATGCAGTATTTCGCACCAAGCAAATATTTCCCACCGCGGCACAAAGTTGTGACACTTAAATGTGAAAAGAGGAAAGACGAGGAGGCGCGAACCCTTTGTAATGATAATATAACACGGAATTCTCGTGTCTCGTTGTCCACAGAGTTCCCGACACCGAAAACAGAGCTGGTCCAGAAATTTCAAGTGCTCTACCTCGGGATGTTACCGGTGGCCAGACCAATAGGTCAGTGTGGTCAGTGTGACTCATAAACACAATCATTACGCACTGTGCAGAGACGCAAAGGACACGGTGAGCGTCACTGCTGATGTTGTTCTCAATTTGCTCTTATCACCGGCCAGGTATGGATATTCTGAATGGAGCCATCGACAGTCTAAGAAGTTCCTCCAACCAAGAGGACTGGACTCCAGTCGCCCTCAACGTGGCCGACGCCACGGTGACCATCAGCAAAGACAAGGTCAGCCTCACACCCGCTGCGACCGCACCCTCCCGCTCCCCCCGACGTTCTCCACTCTGCGTCTTCTGGGATTTTATGCAGGACCAGCAGTGGCAGTAACTGCCTGAAATGTATTGAATGTTTTCCACATTTCCTCGCTGCACCGTCAATATTTACTGAGTTCACCGAGAAAAAGTTTAACTTATTTGAATCTGTGAAGCCAAACGATAAAAGTTCAGGTTAGTATCTTTATACACTGTAAATATGTCGTGTACATTTGTTCACAAGATGTCTGTTCTGATATGTTGGATGACTTTCTCCGCCATCATGTCCAACTCCATGGAATCACAACTGATTGTTTGTGACCCTGGAAGCGATAAGCGAAGCCACACCCATCGGATTGTTCCTTTGGTCGACGTTAAACCTCGAGAGCTGCTGACTTGAATAATAATAAGACTGTTTTACAGCCGACAGCGACTCCACTCTCGTTAAATCTAGATTCAGAGTTTAACAGTGTGACTGTTTCACCGACACAATGAGCTTTTAGTGGAGATCAGATGTGTTTGTCGGCAAGCTGCACTATGAGCCACACGTCAGTCTGTCGTCCGTCACCGTTGATCTCCACGTCCTTTGCTTCAGAAGACTGAATCGTACATGTACCACACATGCGCCCTCCTCACACACACCGATGTTTCCTTCCAGAAGGAGGAGGAGGTCCTCGTGGAGTGTCGCGTTCGCTTCCTGTCCTTCATGGGCGTTGGACGCGACGTGCACACGTTTGCCTTCATCATGGATGCCGGCGGCCATCGTTTCGACTGCCACGTCTTCTGGTGTGAGCCCAACGCTGGGAGTGTGTCCGAGGCCGTCCAGGCGGCGTGCATGGTGAGTGGCTGCAGACCGGCGGCACGGCGCCGCTCAAACACGCCGTGCGAACTGAAAAATGACCGAACGCTCAAAGAAATTCTTTACATTCGGTGATGAAGTCCCAATGGAGTTGATGGGCTTATGAGGGACTGAAGCAGAAGGTGAAGTGAACGATGCTGAATCACTGAGTGAAGAGACACTTTGACGTTTCTGAATCCTTCAAAATAAAATGGAAGCAACACTAAGAATGTGATTTGCCGTGAGACCTGGGAAAACAGGAGATGATTACAGATGTCTCGCACACTGAGGGATATTTTCATCATCCAACTAATTAGTGTTGATTCGGTCTCATTCACACTGAACAGTGAAGTCATGTCGAGTTTTTTTTTGGTTCCCAGAGCGTTCGCTCTGAATAAAAGTCACATGAGTGGAACAATAGAAAGTTGGGATTTTTGGATGAGGAGTTCAACAGCAACAGCTACAATGACAGCGGAGCAGCATGCAAATTAAAGCTATTAGTGTACGACAATACCACTTATGTCCCGAAGGCTCGTTTTAATTGGGATTTATAAGACTAAGTAGGTATTCTTCTAGACATTTGATTCCTTTACCTGACTCTTAGACAGACCATTACATAACAGAATCTGTAAGAGTTATAAAACCTTATCAAATTATCAAAGACGACAATCCTTTATTCATCACCATACTAATTTTAAAATATCAAATTTTTCAAGCAAGCCAATAAAACACATGTCCTACTGCTAAGTCTTAAAATACGACATTGCTGGGAACACATCAGGGTTTAGATCATTTTGCTCTGCTGTAAGTCCCCTTGTCTTTCTCTGCTTGGTAAACTAAACTGTTCCCCAGATCGCTTCTGTTTCAGGAGGAGATTCTGAACATTCATCACTGCTGCAGCTCCAGTTAGTTTTGACGGGACATTTTTCTCTGCATATTTTTATTCAATTCTTTGCCGCGTCCCTCGTGTGTAAAACACTTTTGATTCAAATTAAGAAAAAAATGTTTAAAGAGATTGGGCTTAAGGAAAAGGAATGTTCATAACAGACTGTACTTGATGTTGTAAATCCTTCCTAAATTGAGTCGTCTCGTCTGACAGATATTTATGACCTTATTTTTCTCAAGTAAAAGCCGGGCAGTTAAGTTTGATTTTGATTGTTCAGTCTTGACAGATGGGCGTTTTACTGTCCGGCACCATATGCTGCATTCAGGTTGCAGAGGGACCGTCTGTCAAAGCTGCTGGATTGTAAAACATGCATTCAAATGAGGAGAGGCCTTCCTAACGTAGAACACAGCGTGTGTTCGGCGTGAGCTCTCTCCGAAATCCTGCTTCCAAGTTCTCCCGTATGGCTTTTCTGCCAAATTGCAGAATGTTTTTAGATTGGACACAGCAGCCTGCTGCTCCCCTCAAAACTTTTCAGAGAGAATGCAGGCGCATTGAATCAGGAGCCACGGTGCCACAGCTGTAACGCCTTCTCGGTATTTTCATTTCATCATTGGAACGTCAGTAATCATTACCCAGAATGCCATCTGGGGTGTTTCTGCTGCCATTAGTGGAGGTTACTCACCTTCCTCTGCTGTGTGAGTTACAAGATTAGTCTACTGCTGGCTGGGCTATCGATCACACATCTGAACTTTAGATGTATGGACACACACACACACACACACACACACACACACACTAAAACTGATATATAGTGACAAGCGTCATCATTCAACTCTATTGATCACAGCTCACAGGCTGCACCGGTCCAGCTTCACTCTCTCTCGCTCTCTGCTCACACCTCCACAGTCGTTCACTCAGCAGCCGTAACTCTCTGTTATTTACAACACATCTCCCTCTCCTCCCTCTCCTCCCTCTCCTCCCTCTCCTTCCTCTCCTCCCTCTCCTCCCTCTCCTCCCTCTCCTCCCGCTCCTCCTTCTCTCCGTCTCAGCTGCGCTACCAGAAGTGCTTGGTGGCCCGGCCCCCCTCCCAGAAGGCCTGCGGCTCCTCGCCCCCCGGCGACTCCGTGTCCCGCCGGGTCTCCACCAGCGTGAAGCGAGGCGTCCTCTCTCTCATCGACACCCTCAAGCAGAAGAGGCCCGTCACAGAGTCGCCGCAGTAACGGCGACCGAAGCCTCCGCGTTTTGGGTAAAACCTCGTCACGATTCCTTCGAATTGTGAATTTCGCCCCAAGGGTTTCTCATCAGCTCTTGGGAAGAAATTCAAATGTGTCTCCTCATAAAAAAATAAAAAAATAATCGAAACGACTGCAAGCAACCATCAAGAAGGAATCGCCATGAGAAGCACCTGAACGGCGGCCGCGAAGGAGGCAGTGTACATAGAAGTCACTCTCATCCCCCTCAGCACAACGGAGTGAGGAGAAGAGAGGAACTGAGGAAGTCGGAGGCGCTCCTTCCAGCACAGCTCGTGTGGTGGCGCCGCTCATTCACGCCCAAGCTGCTGATCTCTCCACACGTGTGTTTGTGTCCGTACCCGTGCTGCCAGCATGACCTTCCACGCCACTGGCCACACTCCCCGTCATCCACCTGTTACTGTTACTCCGTAGTGGCTCCTCTCCCCTCGTCTCCCGCTCTCTCTTCATATCCACACTGGACGGGGAACACGAGTCCAGAAAGCCGTTCCGTGTGACGTCCGCGTGATCAGTAGGTCACGAGGAGAAGAGAGACGCTGCTCCAGAATGAAGAGAGAGATTAGTTTGTCTGTCCACACCCTCCGACCCTGCATGAACTTTTGATCTAAATGTGAACAATATCAATACACTGCTGCTGCTTTCAGAGACTGAAGGGGTGAGAAATCACGCGTCACATCCAATTGTTTTTGTCTTTACTTCTTTGTTCCTGCGACAAAGTCATGCCCTTGAGGGTCTGAACGAGTGGTGACCTTTCACCCGAGACATCCTCCATAATGCCGCCTGTTTACGTCTTCTTGTTTCTTCATCCCGCGGATCACGACGGACGATCGCCATAACGGATGGTGGAGACACAGGGGGAGGACCGTCTCTCCCTCTCTTTCCTCTGGTGACAGAGTGAGACTGCTGCTCCAAACCCCCGGAGACACGCTGCTCTTTGATACGCATGCTGGAGGAAATTTGACCGACTATTCCTTTCGATCCCACCTCGGGAGTCCGACTTCAACCAAGTGGCGACTTAGAATAAAGCCTAGAGGAAGAGAAAAGCGATGAGAGGAGTGTGTTTTGTTTTTTTATACGAGGGCATGGTTGTGATATTCGTGCACAGCTGAGATCTGGACTGTGAGACTGGGAGGTGCCGGACGATTTTTATCTCGAGCCACGGCGAGCCCGCAGAGAGACACGTGGACTCAAAAAGTGACACTGAAGAACTGGGCCGCTATCTCTCTGTCTCCACCTGGACACGCCTTCTCTCTTTTGTTTCTTTACTCGCCGTTAGCCTCCTTTTCATCTTGTTTTCTTCTTCTCACACATCTGACAGGTTTGGATGTGTGGTGATCACTAAGTCCCATCATGAAAATACATCTCCACATTTTACTGGTGTTACTTCTGCAGGTAGGCCAGGATATCGGTTTACGAACCTCAGAAAACTAAGCCTGGTGATCAGAGCCTGTGGAGTTTTGACATCGTTCACGCAGATCAAATAGCTTTACGGTTCACCTGCAGGACACAGGAAGACGTTTAATGGACTGTAGTGTTGTCTGGGTGATCCGGGACGTCTGCTGGGGGCTTCGACGCCTCGAGTCTGCAGCTCTGTTAGTTGAAGTCCGTTTCTGTAGCGTCAGGAATGAAAACATCCTGATGCGTCTCACTGAAGGCTTGACAGGCAGGCGTGGCGCGGCGTCAGAGAGGCGGGGCTCAGCCAACGCTCACGTCGTTAAACGTCCCGCTGCACCTGTCTCTGTCGTCTCAGTTTGTGAACCTCAGGCGGGTTTAAGGAGCTAATTTTGTAATGGAGAAATTCATCCATGCCACTTTGTTTTGTCACCAGGATGTTGAACCGTGAATAAGTCGACTGAACCTGTGTGTACATATTACCCTTCATGTGTCACGTAATCATTCTTATAAGCTATCGTTTCATTATTTCGAATGTCTTTTTTTGGGGGGGTTGTTTTCTTGTAATGAAATGCCTTTTTTTTTTTTTTGTTTAGTTTTTTTGTGAAAACTCACCAAATGGCCAAAGTGTAAATTACTGCTATACATTGTTGTAGATAAGAAAAATACGAGAGCAAATAATGGAAAGAGTCGCGGCAATTGGAGATTTTCACAGTTGTCGATTAAGTTGATACAGAATTTAACTAAACAATTATCTATGCATTATTTTGATCTGGAGAGGAGGAACATTGTGAAAAGCCTTGCATGCCCTCGGATGGTGAAAAGGAAGACTGTATGTATTGAACAGAAATATTTTTTATTTTATTTATTCTATTTTATAAAGGTATATACTGATTTTATTAGTTGGGGCAAGTGAAGTTCCTCGTCCCTGTGTCATTGTCTCAGTCCCTGGTTATCTCACAATGCTACAAGAAACGCCGCTTTGCAGGAAAATGAAAACAAAATGCAGATATTGGATTATATCTTCACCTTGTACAGTGTACAGAGAAGCTGTGAGTCCACTGCTGGTGCTGCAGAGGACTCACAGCTTCTCTGTCAGGCTCTCTCTCTCACACACACACACACACACACACACACACACACACACACACACACACACACACACACACACACACACACACACACACACACACACACGCACACGTGTCGGCTTCCGTTTGCTGCTCACTGATTTGTACACTTTATCAATGTAACCAATTGTGAGAATAAACAGCATTATAAAACACAGCAGCTGGCTTCTGTGTGTCTGCAGCGCCCCCCCCCCCCCCCCCCCCCCCCCCTCCCCCCCTATTGTCTTTGTCACCTCTTCATGGTTTGATTGATTATCCAGGCGTGTGGTTCCAGGCACAGCGGCTCAGAGCTCAAAGAGAATCGTCGAGGCCACAGTGTCGTTCAGCCGGCGCTTCAAAGACTTCTGGGGAACGTTATGAAAGTCGACTATTTTGCAGCATAATGAGTCGCCACGTTTATCCCAAACGTTTAATCAAGCAAGTTGCAAAAACCGCCAAAATAAAATAAAACGGTGGCTTTGGGAGAGACTTCTGAGACATTTCACTGTATTTTGCACCAGAAACAATCATTTTAATTGCCTTTATGTTGAAGTTGTCGCAATTTTTGAGTAAGCGCTTCTCCTTTGCCGAGATACTCGGTCCACCTCACGGGTGTGGCGGATCAGCATGCCGATTGGACAGCAGGATTATTTACAGGCTTACCTGTAGATAATCACCCCAAATCTGAGAGAAATAAGCCTTTTGTGTACGTAGAAAAAGTTTTAAGATCTTTGAGTCCGGTCATGGAAAACGAGAGCAAAACTAAAGTGTTTGCGTTTTATATATATTTTTTGTTCAGTGTACATTCAGTCATTCGATATTTGTGGCGACTAAACAATATTTACATTGATTTATTTTTTTATAGTATGGAAGTGTACAAGAAATCAGATGCTTGTCATAAAGATGTCTCTCTCAAGTATAAGCATTGTACTGAAAATTAGTACATAAATGTTGCTTTCTAATGGTTCCTGATAATTGCTGACGAGGCAGATGTTTTTGTGCTGCCACTTCTTATTTCGGTTGGTTCGAGGTGATCAGTGATTATTAAAACTTTGCAAAATGGAGACATGAACCAATGATGGTTAATGACACACTCCTTTATCAAACAGGCAGTTACTATTGAGGCAACAACTTTGGTCAAAGTTACCAGCTGGCTCTGTGAGCGGGACGAAGAGACAGCAACTTGGGGAAACAAGTGACCAACTCAGAATATTCAGTGGTACTGGCTTTAGAAATGTCTCTGCAGCAAGACAAGTTATTCGCAACACAAGAATCTCCCAGGAATTGATTCTCGTTCGTCTATTGTGATTGTGCAGATCAGTAACATTCCAGTTAAGAGGAGCCGAACTCCTACGTTCTTTACAACGCAGGCAGAAACAGTGAGGATGAGGACGCAGACATGTTGGGGTGAGAGTTGGAGTTCCTGGACAGCGAGCTGCCGCTCCCGCTGTGGAGAGAGCAGGAGGACAAGGAAGAAATTGGCGGTAAGACCAAATCTGCTGCCTTCAGCACTCGCCGCCGCGGCAGCGCCTCCTCGTCCACCAGCCTCGCCACCTTCTTCACCGCTTTGGTGGTGTCCTGTGGAGGTTTCTCTGTTCGGGCAGGCGGTGTGTCCTGTCTCCTGGGGGGAGCGGGGCGGGGAGCGGGGCGGGGGGGTGGGGGATGCTTTGCAGCGGTGGATGTGGGGCTCTGGACTGCCGGCACAGGAGGAGGGTTGCTGAGCTTGTGCGCCAGAGCCGTGATGGGAGACAGCTGGCTGGAGGGCTTTGCGGAGGATATCAGTGTCAGCGTCAGACGAGGGATCCGTCTTGTTTTACGCCTCCTGGGATGCGATTCTGTGACTTTTATCTTTGTCGTTTTCTTCTTGTGGTTCTTTGATTGACGCTTCGAGGCCGCGCCGTTCTTCTTGCTTTGTTTCGTCTGTTTTTGTCCTTTCAGCCCTTTCCTCTTCTTCCTTGCCTTCTCTTTTTCTCCCAGCCTTTCATCCTCCTCTTCACTATCCCGAAAACCTCCTTCCTCTCCCCTTCCCTCCGGATCAACTCCGTATACCAGCTCCCCTGGTGACTGCCTCCCCTCGCTTGAGGGGGATGGCGGCTTGCTGCTCGCCGAAGTCGCTCGGTTCTTCTTGCTCTTCCCCTTTTTACCCGTTTTTGATTGATCAGGAATTATTCCACCCAGGAGGCCTTTTGCTGCTGCTCGCGCCAGCACATCCTGGACTGTTTCCACTTTGGTGGGATCCGCCTGAAAGAGCAAGGGCAGTTTAAGATTTAATGTGCGGATACAACACATTAAAAGTACAGGTCCCCGGGGTAACATAGCACCGAGGAGGCCTGCACAACAAAACAGTGGAAATGAGGCCCGGCCATAAAGCCGGGAGTATAGAGAGGAGACTGGAGGAGATGATGATGGCTTTTTATTTCCAACACAAATGTGTACTATAATTTAAAAGATGTTGTGATAGTCACTCTCCAACGTCTCTGTGAAGCCGTATGTGTGTCAATATGTTCAACATTTTTAATTTAGCAAATTCGCTGTAAGTTTCTGGAACACAATTTAGTTGATCGAATCGAGTCAACAAAGGGAGTTTTAAAGATTTCTCAAAAAGCTAAAACGTGTTTTTGAGTGGTGACCAAACTAAACCCGCCATCCAGGGTGAAAAGCTGCACGACTCTCCCGCTACAGAACGTTACACCGACCCAGACGGGTCGAAATGAAAACACAACGTGGTCAAAATGATATGAATGATTTATTCATGGGGATCTTAACTAATCATAACGCGAATGAGTCAAATGATTGAGGTCCCAGAAACTGCAGTCATTTGCTGTGTGACGGACTGTCAACTCACTTGGCTTCATGTATGAATATCTTTCAGGGTTATTTCTCCTCAGTGGCGTATTTGATCATGGATTACTGAATGGGCAAAGAGTCCAAAGGTTCAGAGTGGCCAAAAGTGACAAAAGACCCATCAATAGACACAAAATGACCCCAAAGAGACAGAAAGTGACCACAAAAAGGCACAAAATGAGCCTTAAGATACTTAAAGTGCCCACAGAGCGACCTCAAATGACCACAAAAATGTTTAAAGAGACACTTTATGTCTCTCCAGGAGGTTATGAAACGTCTTCCATGTGTGTGCAATGGGCCATCTCGCCTCACAATCTGCCCATGGGGAAAATATAATGACAGGAGGGATAGGGTGTCCTCGTCTGCTGCAGAGACGGAGGAATCCTGCTAAATCCCCTGAGTCTTTCCTGTCTGTCTCCCTCCACCTCCGTCTGAAACTTTATAGACTTCACGTCTTGTGGAAGCCGAATGATGTTGACGCACATAGATTAAAGTATGCTACAGTTGTTGTTTTTTTTATTATTATTATTGTTATTATTCACTCTTGAGAGTTCAATCTGTCTTCTACCTTGGACAGCAATATAAGCTTTGAGTCATTTGGAAACTACCCACTTTTAAATATGTAGTAAAGTATGTTTGTAGTGAAACATAATAAACTGTGACGAGAGCTCCATGAAGGACGATGATTCGTCGAACGTGTCGACAAGTTGGGGAGTTTGACTTTGTGCACTGGAGCGTCGCTTCACCCCCAAAAACATCACAACAAGTCTGAGTAGGATTTCATCGTCATAACGTTTCACAGACGTTTAATGGGTTTGAGATTTAGACTTTAATCATCGTCACAGTTTCCTTCTGCGGCGTCAGGATTGACTTTCCCTTCTTTCCACCACACACAAGCTACATAACTGGCTCCGTAACTTCTCCGCTGATGAGACGATCTCCAGATGTTTTCAATGCAGCGTCACCTATGTAAAATTGATCTAAACTTTCGGGGAATTTATAAATATTCGAGTGTTGTAGGAGTTATCATTATGAAGCATATGCGTGCCAGACTCTTTCATTGGTGACCGGACGAGAGTTAAAGTGTCGAGCGGCTTTTTGGACGCATGCATTGAGTCATTTTCTCATTTCATTTCTTTCAGGAGATCTTTTAAAAGTTGAATCTTTTTCTCATCCTCTGCAGGCTTTTTTTGAAGATGCCCTCCAGCACCGCTTGACTTGTATCCGTGCAGCGGTGAACCGCCTCACAAGTGTCAGTGAGTGTGAATCTACAGCAGCAGCTCTGATGTTATTTGACTCACTGTGAGAGTGAATGTCGATCCAATTAGGCCCGATCATTAGATTGTAAATTACTGCTCTGAGCTTGACAGGACAGGACGCTCGGCCTCGTCTGCCCCATCGTGCTGCAAAGACACTTTTTATTTCTTCTTTTTTTAAATCTGCTCCCTTTAACAGCAACACATTCGAGAGAAGCTGATGAAATGAAAGAAAATGCACCAATGCAGCTTTAAAGGCTAAAGACGGGATACGATGAACAACATAATGTAGATCCGGTTCACTTCTTCACATTTTTTATTTGAAATCCTTGATCAGGTCGACTGTGCTGTTATTTCACACTGACCGCTCCCAATCTGCCGTCCATCAATCCGTCAGCGTCCAGCCTCCACCTACCAGATTACTCTCCCCTGTATTTATGGTGAGCTCGTGAGAATGAGAACTCAGTAAGTTACCAGTCGGGTTTGAAGCATTCACTCGACAACAAAAAACTGTTAACGAGTCAATTCTCGAATAATCTACACACACGTGACAAAAACTTTTATTATTCCTCAAATAATGAGATGATGTTTGTGAACATTAATGAAACGCCTATAACTCCTGAGTATTTGGTTTCATGATGCTTTTAGAAACCGGCAACCTGTGCATGTCTAAGCCTATGAAGTTTGATTTGTTTTCTTAAACTACGGTTGGGTTTGTTACTGAAATCAGTACAAAATGAAAACGCTCAACTGTCGCCATGGTGACTGCTTATTTTTCAAGTTGGACAACTTCGACTGATCTCAGGTACGTATATTGACAGTTTTCTACTTTTATCGTGGCAAATGGTCTCAAAGTGCTTTTCAGATTCACACAACGACAATGTAATGAGCTCAGCGTCTGTCTCGTGTCATGTGACCCCCGGCGTCTTAAGACACGAGGGCGCTTCACTATATAATAGTGACTTTAAAAGCAATATTTTATTTTCGTATTGGCCGATGAGGTGATGACACTGTTTCTCGTTTATCAGCAATTTTTTACGGGGACTGACCTTTGCCCCAATAAATCTAATCCTGACCTTTATCTTTTAGCTTCTCGTTCTTATTGAACCCTGACAGGTTTTTATCAATATTGACAAATTGCCAAATGTCTGTGAACTTCACTTGCCCCTCATCTCTGAACTTTTCAGTTCAGTCTCGGTCCTGTCACTTTGAGTAATGTGTGTGTGTGTGTGTGTGTGTGTGCGTGCGTGCGTGCGTGCGTGCGTGCGTGTGTGTGTGCGTGTGTGTGTGTCATGTTAACCTTTCAGTAACTTTGTCTTCACAGTTTGTTTACAGTTGTAGTTGTTCCATTGTCATCTGGACTTCTTTTTGGTTTCCTTCATTTGTTTTTTATATATATAATTATTATTTTTTCTTCTTTTTGGGAAAAGTTGTACATTAAAATTCACCTTTTGCTCCCTTTAGGCCGTCCTTCTTGTCACAATGCTCACACTTCTACTGGCTTGTTGATTCTCCTCCACTCTCTTCAAAATCTACTAAAAACTTCCAAAGGAATTGAATCAACCACTAAAGTACATCCAAGCAAACTTTCAAACTTTGTGTAGTTTTTTTTTTTTTTTTTTTTTTTCGGTTTTTCTTTCTGACATCGGCAAGAAGTGACGTCCATGCCTCCATCATTTCCCCATGGCTAGTTTCAAACGTCTGGTTTCTCTCTGGGACATGTAAACTTGCGCGCGAGGCAGTCGACTGGCTTCCTCGGATCTTGAAATGTGCTGGAAATCACCCTGTAAAACTCGCTGCTGTTTTGAATGATGAAATGTGTCTCAGATGTTGAAACGGTCTCTATGTTCAACATGGTGAAATCCAGCACAGTTTCCAAATGTGTACCTGCTTTCTGCAATAAGCTCATAGCCTCATGTGCAAACAGGTGGATAAGTACATGATAATAAACAATTCTGAATGTGTTTCAACTGAACAAACATTAATACAAGCCCAGTGCTTTAGATATTTCATATTGCAGTCTTGCTGGCAGTCGCCTCCATGCAGCATTTCTGAGCTGCAGGGGATCAGAGAAATGGCGTCTCATTTCCTTCTGTTGTATTTCTCCTCTTTTTATGAGCGAGAGAGAAAACGAGTCACTCTGCCCAAGAGAGGGCAAATAGTTGTAGCAACGCGGTGATGCAACAAAACTGATCAGAAAGAGGGATGAACAGCGACACAGAGGAATTACCCGCTCATCTATAAACTGGATATGAAGTGAAGTATTGGAATGGCTCAGTAGCTCGGGTGAATTTTATCTTCAACTCCTTTTTTTTTGTTTTCTGCTTGAATATTGAAATTGACACTGCAGTGTGTGTGTGCGTGCATGAGAGAGAGAGAGAGAGAGAGATTGCTTAGAAAGTGAAGTGCTGAGGCTGCATTCTTACTGTCTGTCTGCAGGGAGGTCAGTCAGCTCTGCTTGTCTACACACACACACACACACACACACACACACACACACACACACACACACACACACACACACACACACACACACACACACACACACACACACACACACACACACACACACACACACACACACACAGGTTTTCCCTTTCTCAGCCTCCAAATGCAACCTTGTCCTCTACCTTTTTCTCACTTCTCTGTCTCCACCTCTCTCTCTCTCTCTCTCTCTCTCTCTCTCTCTCTCTCCCCTTTCCTCACCTGTCGAGACAACCGTGCGATGAAGCAGCCGTTGGTGAGCTGCGATGGGGAGATTCTGAAGAACTTGTCTGACGTGCCTCCTGCCGGGGAGTCATCAGGGAAAATTGGACCGTTCACCCTGAGAGAGCAGCACAGAGCGACGACAGCTCGTGGAAAACTTGCTAAAAGCTTCTGTGCAGCACTTTACCGTTGCTCTGTCGCTGCCACATCCAATCAGAGGCATTTTTTTTTTTCTGGAGAGCAAAGAAGGTCTGCATGCAAGAATCATCAGTTTGAGGAAAATGGAACCAGAGTATGAAAAACCCTCTGAAAGATGTAGGCTTGTTGGTTAATCTGCTCCGCTTTGCAGAGGTTTTCATTCTGGATCCCCTCTACATGCACACACAGACGATGTGCTGGTTGTGAGCGTTAGTCTATTAAATACTTTTCACCCTATTGATCAATACATTGTCCTGTTTGGTGCTGCTGGACAAGCTTGTTTATGGGCTCCTGTGGGCTGCAAGCTGTCTCTGCTGAGTATTGCAACTTGAACATCTGACAGAAGTGCCCACAGCAGCAAATATGTTAGTGAATGCTGAGCGACAACTCTCAGCAGATCCAACGCCATCTTAATACTACCGGAATATGAAGATTATCAGCCGACGGAGATTTCATTGACAAAAATGTAACCCTCACTACGGCGCTGTTATTCGATATGAGGTGTTGTTTATACTGGTTAAGAGTTAACATTTAAACTCCCTGTAAAGTCACGTGTTCCCTTTATCTTCTTTTACAGCACATTTCACAGGAGGCCCAGAGGCAGATTCTTTCAGTTACACCAAATTGGTTCTTGCAGGGCTCCTTTAATGATTTGTGAGTTTAAACATGGTTCAGATATTAGACTTTTCTTTCTTTTTTTTTAAGTAACTGAAAAATGGTACTGCACGGTGCAATAGATTTTTCATGTGTGCCTTTGAGCACGTCTAAAATTATAGTGAGAGACCTGACCATGTCTCCACTGCCACTGGTGTCTGTATATATCACTGCAGAACGGAGAGAAACTCGGGCCCCCGTAAATCAGCAAGAGAGACTTCCTGCATATATAACAACGACTTGAACGTTACAGTAGCTTTGGCGCTCAATGATGCCTGAAAATCATTTTCTAAAAATTCCAGGAGCTGTACAGGATAACATAAACACAGAGACTGCCACAAGTGGGAGCTTATAAAAGAGCTCACACAGCCAAATATAATAACATCTGGATTACTTAATAGGGACGAACGGCAGAAAATGAGTTTTGTGGAGGCGTGAAACTCTAAAATCCTCTCCACCCTGTTGACCCCGGCTACGGGATTAACTTCAGTCCCTGCAGCGACTGCAGCTGATCCCTGATACTTTACTGTCATCAGTGTAGTGAATGGAACCTCTCACTGTCTCACACACACACACACGCACGGTACAGTATAGCACTATAAATTATTCAGCTATAGGTTTCAGCAACTTTCTGTTTGCGCTCGGACTTCACTGAGCATCAAGTTATGAAAACGGAAGTGGGCCCTGGATCTGGCCGTCTACAGGACACAGGGTCAGGCATGTTTGACATATCTCTGCTCATGCCGACACTGGAGGAATGTTTGACTTTCCAGTCCTGCAATTGGAGGACGGCATTAGAGAAAGTGTTTGTGGCACTTTGTTAGTGCTTCTCCTTCATTGGGTGCTCTTCCTTTCATACGGAGCTTAACATCCATTATACATCGCTTCATCCAATTGAGGGTTGCTGGAGTAGATCTGAGCGGCTCTGGGCGAAGGCAGAGTGCACCCTGGACAGGCTGCCGGTCGGACAGCTCACTTTGCTGAGCAAAGCCTAAACTAGACACAACACAACACCGACTGAGTGGAGGAAGGCAGTAAAGACTTGTAGAATGCATCATCCAAGTAAAACAAGCTGTAGACGTACGATAAAAGGGGAAAAAAAGAATGTTGCAAATGCTGCCAGCTTTTCATCAAATGTAGTTCAACTGGTTTCAGCAGTTCATGAATAATTTTATAGTTACATTTGTAGTTTTGGCCTGTGGACAAGTAACATAAAGTCATGAGTGAATAATTAAATGCTTTTAGAGAGAGAAAACTAACACCTGGACAGCTAAGGTGGTGCTTGTGTGTGTGTGTGTGTGTGTGTGTGTGTGTGTGTGTGTGTGTGTGTGTGTGTGTGTGTGTGTGTGTGTGTGTGTGTGTGTGTGTGTGTGTGTTTCCTTGTTTCACTCATCTTGTGGGATGTAATCTACATTGATGTGACCTATTGACCAACTTACTAAACAACTTCCACAACCTTGTGATGAGGGTTTATAAGAAACAAAACTCCCCTTGAGCGCTGCTCTGTGTGGCTGCGACCGATGGGTCAATTGGTATGAATTTCCCCTCAGGGGGATTAATACAGTGCAATAAATAATGAAATAATTAATGTTTGAGAAAGATGAGTGTCAGTGGACACTGTAAATTTAGATGTTAAACAAGGAGCAAGGTGTTTAATCATAAATTAGGACGTTCATTCATTCGACACGCCAACAGGAAGCGTGTGAAATACATAATCCTGGTGAAGCATCTCAGTGGTGTGTGTGTGTGTGTGTTTGCTGTACCTGAACGGCAGCAGTTTAGGATGTGTGTGTGTTTTCTCTAACACTCTTTTCACCAGCAGTTCATTTTCCTCTGGGTACACTGAGCGCGTGCAGTAGACCACAGTCTGGACCTTTGGGACTGAAATAATGAAAAAGGAGCGGTCACACTGCTGATGATTCACCAGCACAACACACATAGATCACTACAACACAGAACACTGTATATATAGATATGAACATTTTGCTCTTGGTATATTGTCCTTATCTTTTGAATTGAAGTATGTTTCCTCATTGACATACAGTAACTTACAAGATGTACTTACAGGAGAGCGCGTGTCCGAGTAGTTGAGCCTGCTGGTGGGTCAGAGACTGTATTTTGCTCTTGGAAACAGAACCAATGGACAAGTGTGGTAGTAGATCCCAGTCTGTCATCAAAGCAGAGCTCAATTACCATTTTTGAAATTCAATAGAAATGCTTTTCTTTTTAAAAAATCCTCTGTTTTCACATCATAATCACTGTGCCATGCCTTTCCGAACGTGCTTCTTCCACCAACCTGGTTTTATCAGCCAGCCCTCAGTGGAAACCCTCAATAACTCACAGACCTAAGTGCACATTAAGTCTGAGCCAGCTCTGGGCTGTGCCTGTGTGAAACGAGCTTCAGGGCTCTCACATGGCCTTTTGCCATCTCCCCACATTCTCCATAAATCTACAAATTCTGCAGACCCTCTTGGGGAAGTTATCCACAAGTCATTATATGAAAAGAACAATGGCATGGAAATTTAAAGTCATAAAAACACACCGGTTCGCGTTAGGAGCTCTCAGTCTACGAGAGGGCACGTCTCTTATGTACCTCCATGTTCGCTGTGAATGGTGGGCACGGGGTCGTTGAGGCCCGAAGAGGAACACTGAGGCAGCACGATGATGACCTTCAACCGCTGGACGCTGGCGTCCCACTCATTGAGGCTGCAGAAAGCTCCTGACAGGACTCGCACATCTGGAGTGAGGAAATGCAACAACAGTAAGACAAAAGAACAAACGCACATTAGAAGAGCTGGCAGCATTAAGCAGCTGCGATTCACATTATGGCACAAATCCCCTTACAAGCTGCAATCTGAAAACTGGCAACGATGTGAACCTTTAAATACAGAGATGTGTATTACATCTGGCCCCTTGAATTTCACCTATAAAGCCATTTTCACAGCCCCCAAAGTTCTCTATCGCTTCACATTCAGTAACGCAAAAATGGTGACGACCGCTCAGCATGTCCACTCAGGGAGCATTTTGAGGTTCAATGTCTTGCTCAAGGACACTTTGGCATATGGACAGGCGGCAATGAGGGATCAAACCTGCAACCTTTCTACTGAGAGATGACCTGCTCTATCAACTGAGCCACAGCCATCTGCCATGCTTCCCTTACGACTATCAAGAATCAGACATTTCCACAGCAGGTAGTGTGGATCTACACGATCGACACGAGTGTGAAGCACAGGAGCACAGAATACAGGTATCAAGTGCAAGTAAAGCAATGGGCGTCTCATCTACCATCACATCAGGCTGCTGGCAACATATATACGTTGAAAACCAGCAACTGAGAACAAAATCTTATTGTGTTTTATTATTATTATTTAAAAGAAACAACAACAAACTTTAGAAACGATGGATAACAAAGATCTGTACCAGAAGAAGCAAAGAGGCTTCTACACTAAAATAAAGGAAGTTAAAACCATCAGTTGTAATAGTCCTTATATGTCCTGTTTTGATAATCTTCATCAGACTTAGAGGATCGGACATTTTCTGGTCCACAATCAACAAAAAATCCTTTTAAAATAATCCTTCTTATCATTTTGAACTGTATTTCTTTTTGTTGTTTTAGTTTTTTTTTTTAATGTGGTCAACTTGATTCAGAATTAAAAGGTATTGAAGTCGTTTGCAAAGTGTTTACTTGAATTTTTACACTATGACATTAAAGTACAGATGAAATTAAAGCCCCACCCACGCATGTTGGAGGTTTCCCACCAGGAAGGCCTGTCGTATATACTGGGAAACCTTCAGGTCTCTCTGACTTACGCCCGAGGAGGAGTTTGTCACAAAATGCTCACAGTGAATAAAAAACGGCGCACTTCCTGTTTGTCTGAACGTATCACTGAGTTTTTGTGCAACCCGACCTGTTGCCTATGCCTACGAAATTCCGAGGATGTAGGCGACACGTTAGTAGACCATGCAAATGTGGCACGCACATGCATTATTCACCACATCTGAAGTTTTTGCAAATTTTCTTGCGAGCGTGAACACGTTCAGGCCAACAAAGCAGTTTCACATGGAAAAGTGAAAGATTTCAAAGTACTCTAATAATCCCTTGCATTCCAATAGGATCAGACCACCAAAACTAATAAAGATGAGCAAACAGTAACCACCTCCAAACCACTTGAATAATTTCAGTGTTTCTCAAACAGTCCAAAGACAAACCAGGAAGAGGAGACTGAAAATATGAAACTCAATATATTTCAATTCTAAATATCAGCAGATGTTTTTTCAATGAATGTGTGTATCACAAGGCGTTTATAACTCACTCTTGATGTCCATTTGTGTCAGTAGCTCCTGCACCTCTTTGACCTGTGAGGGCGTGTGATCAGCGCCACACACCAACACCCGGCCTGAGCGGGCGGCGGCCGCCACGGCCACATGTGCCACCGTCACGGCGGAGAAGGAGCCCACCGCCAGTACGTCACCTCTGTCGAAGAGGAGGGGGCTCAACACGCTCACCGCAACACACACACTCCTGTCCTGCTCGCGCGAGCACACACACACACACACACACACACAAACACACTTGTTACTCAGGCATGTGAACATTTGCTTTAATCCTGCAGTTTTATAAACTGTTGTGCTGCTAATCACGTTTAAATCAAACAACTCGGCTTTGAAATTCCCGCCACAACAAGATGTCGAGGTTGAGTTATGGCGCAAAGCAGCAAAATGAAGAAGGTCAAAGAGGAGGTCAGAGAAAAAAAGTGCATATTTTGTAGCTACTAGCTTTCGCTTTGACTTAAATTTGGCTTCAGACTCATTAAGATACACATGCACGTGTACACGTGTTTGAGAAGAGTTTCAGAAAGCCACTAAGAAATACAACAAGATTCACACAAACATTTAGACGTCTGCAAAGTAAAAACATGTAAATGTAAATCACATCTGTTTTGTTCTATATATTTCTACAATTTTGGTCATTTCCTAGAGTTTTCGAATACATATGACTCGTGAATTAATTTTGTGTGAATCAGAAATGTTGTGATATTACATAAGTGATTATTGTTGTTAGAATTGCTAAGTCTTTGGGTTAGGGTTAGGGCATTGAGGTACCCTGTATCCGGCATTTACATATTTCTTAGTGTGTACACTGAATATCATTTTGGGATCCATATTTGTGAAGGATGATGTACAATAATATTTCTTCTCAGCCTTTAAACGTTACCAAGATTAGATTCACCACTATTCCTCTCTATAAAAAGTGTTTTCCGCGACTGAATTTCCATTGTTAACTTTTACTTGGACTCAAGATATTTTATAAACCAATACATGCATTTCTGGTTGCAAAATAACCTAATAATTCCTACTGCCGGTGTTTTATTGTATTTTATTGAAGAACGCTTCATGAGTATTTTTTGTGAGCGCGTGTGAAACCATCATAAAGAGTATGCAGTGAAAAGGAGAATGTATTTCAAGTGAATGACTTTATTACACATGATTTTTCATTCTACACCCAGTGGATTTCCACCTGTATGTTGAGGACGTGCGTGGTGGCGATGCGGCTGTGCTGCAGCGCGGCGAGAAGCTGATGAGAGAAGACCAACGTGTCCGAACAAAGAGGGTCTCTGCAGAACACCCCGTCCTTCAGGTCGGCCATTTTCGCCGCTTGGCACAAAGCAGCACTTTGTAATGCCGCACACACCTCCTCCAGCCTGCAGAGACCCCGGGAATCATGGCTGGTTTGTTTAAGGCGCACACGTCAATGAGTGCCCCCCGAAATAAAAAGGATTCACTACAAACTATAACATGGATCCATCAGTGAACCAATCTCTGTCTGTTTACTACGGCGCCCTCTGGTTAACAGCATCTCTGCTCTTTGCTTTACTGCCACAGCGACTGGGGCTCTTTTTACATTGGAGCTGTAAGAGCGCCGCACCGTCCTGTTTTATATATGCCCCCAGTGAACGTCACTGTCCATTAAATTTAGACTCCAAGACCCCTTTGAAAAAAACAACAACAAAAAAACACATGTTTTAACATACAGTGTGTTGTTCGGTACATAAACAGCCACCGTGTTTACACTTTGCTCCAAAACACCACAGAAGAAAAATTAACAGGGAATAAAAACTGATTGGGTTTCAAGTTTGAGGTTTTCCTCAGAGACAAAAAAATACAATACTATACATAAAATAATGCATTTGCAATTTAAAAAACATTACATCCTCCACCCTCATCGGCCTCATTTAGGCCCTGTGGATGAGTGCCAGCGGTCTGATATGTTACAAAAACTTGTATCTATTTCTACTTTACTTATTAACACTTTTATATTGTTACATCATAATTAGATCTTCTGTGTGATGGCAGCAGCCGACAGAGAGCCAACTAAAAACCTTCCTCAAGCGGTCTTTTTTTGCACAGCGTCTATCGCTTAACATCCCCATTTATGTTCAATAAACTAACCTTGAAGGCGCAGAGAGGTCCAGTGTGAAATTAATTCGTACTTGTACCTGGTCTTGAGAGTATTGATCCATGCATAAAGTGGCAGTCTCTTTGCTCTGTGCTGTTTGGTCCTGACAGGATGGGACAGAAAGCAGGAGACACTCTGCAGACTCTGCTTCACTCTGCAGCGAGCCAGAGATGCTGCCAGCTTGGTCTTACACCTGCGAGAAACACACATTCTGTGACAAGAACTCACTCCGCTCCGACTTTCATAAACTTTCATTTTAAGTGACTGAACTTTAACTGATCTGTGGAAACTCTTGACATTTGGCCGAAAACCTTTTCAAATCCTCATCAAAATACTTATTGTCAACACACTTCTGAAGGCCTTGTTCCAGATCCCTGACCTCCTGGACGGCCTCCAGCTTCTCCTTTGCTGAACGCATCAAAAACTTTCGGTCCTGGAAGTCAAACAGCATCACCATCGCCAACGGCAACAAGTCACTGTCCTGTAAAACAAGCACGACTTCGTTATTGTTAGGATCTCCTGTGTATTTTCTAGGGTAGTGTGAATTACACCTGACAAATAACGGCAATGTTGACAACAATCACATATAAAGGAGTGTTTCCATTGAACTGCACTGCAGATGTAGGCTACCATTAATAGTATATTTCTATCTTGGGGATTCCCCTGCAATAATAGATGATGACAAAAAATGAAATTGGAATTGGACAACATTTAAAAGAAAAAAAAAAGTGCCTTGACATTAGCTTTACAAATGGATGAAGGTGGAAATATAAAAGCTTCACTTCACGCTGATCTGCAGCGAAACCACTGCCACTGCCCTCAGTCTGACACCAAATTCACACACAATTATTACACATAGGAGTACAAACGGCAGCCATACGAACCAGGATGAATAATGGACGCCGCACATTTCCTCATCCATCATGTTAAAGACATAATGGATATGAGGTCAGCTGCTTTGACCAGGCCAGCGCACGTATTCACAATGAATGTGGCAAGGACGCTCTATTCTTCATCATTCGTGTCGTTCACTCTTATATGATGTTAATGGTTATTTGTTTATTTTACACTCAAAGTCAAAAAGGAGTTGGATCTGATGGAGCACAGGTCATTTCGGGGTGAGCTAAGATTCATCTTGTTTAAATGTAATCCAAAACAAGTCAAATCATTTCTCTGTGGTTTAAAATAACAATAAAAAGAGCTTAATGGCTATTATGAATACTTCATTGTCAAAAATGACTTAATCTTTCATTTAGAAATATTGATTGGAGGACGAGGAAAGTAAAGATGAGGACTGGGCTTTCAGCACACTGTGTGTGCCTTCTACTGTTTAGTCAGTCTGTGAGGGTCTCTGTTCTACGCAATTTGAGGAAGCTGATATGTGAGCTCACACTGAAGTCCAATCTACTTTTTAGGGAACAACATGGTGAACCCTGCAAGCTTTTTCATGTTTTTGAAGGTGTGTGCGTGTGTGCGTGCAGGAAGCAGAGGATGTGTGTTGAATTATAAAGAGCTCCGGGGCAGATTTTACTGTGACACTCGCAGACTAACAACCTCTCAGCCAATTCTGTGTTCTTACCCATCCTTCAATGAAGCCGTCATTCACACAGACACTCACACACTGACACACAGAAACTAAGTGTGTCTCTTTATCCATGTATGTGTCATTGCACAGTGTTTTATGGCACCATTTACAGTCTCCCGGTTGGAGAGTGCGTCTGCCTCTCTCCTGCATGCATCACTTGCCACCTATAACCAGCCAGACTAAGTACAGATCTGAATACAAATGGCCGTTAACTGCGTCCCTGCCTCCCTCTCCATCGTTTCAACATATTCTGATGGAGCATGCTCGTAAGGTTTCAAAGAGCTCAAATACTTCAGCGAAAGACAGATCACTCCCAGGCACTTTCACCGTCACCGTGTGGGTGTATTTAATCAGATTTTGGTTTGTGAGCAGTCAAATGTCAAACCTGGTGGGACTCACAATATGCTGAGAAATGTGGAAGCAGCTGTCAGTCATCACGTCCTCCAGTAAATCTTGATCTAGGAAGGACACATCTTTGCTTAGTAAATAGAAAAAAAGAAAGAAAGCATAAGCTGAATCCCTCGAAAGAGACACTCGTTCTAATGAAGAGGAATCAGGACAACTTTGTTTAATCAGTATTATATATAATTATAACCAGCAGTACCCACCTATTTACATGGGCTATTTGACCAAAGTCAGATGTAGGCATCACAGTATTTTACTATTTGGGCAGACAGAAGCAACAGAAAACCCAACGCGTCACAAAAAGGTGCCTCAAAGTTTGAACTCATAGTCACATTATATACCTATTAGAATGACATAAAAAACATATTGACAACGTAATAATAATGTTATTTTGTGTGAAGAAAAAAATTATGCAAAAATATTTCGTATATTTTGCTCTACCAAGGTGACTGGTAACAAGTGAATTTCAAACATCAGAATGTAAAAGATTCTATATATATAAGCTTCCGAGTTCAGAGATCAAATATTTTCACTATAATCATGTGGTTTATTGCGAACCAATAGCAGAGCAGCAGCGTGCGTGTGTGTGTGCGTGTGTGTGTGTGTGTGTGTGTGTGTGTGTGTGTGTGTGTGTGTGTGTGTGTGTGTGTGTGTGTGTGCGTGTGTGCGTGTGTGCGTGTGTGCGTGTGTGCGTGTGTGCGTGTGTGCGTGTGTGCGTGTGTGCGTGTGTGTGTGGGCATGCACCTCCTTATCACCTCCCAAACAGACATCTGCTTCACCTCCAGCTGAAGCAATTTGCAGCCACATGGACAAATGAAATGTATGACTACATACTATTTAATCTACAGTGTGCAGTCGGAGGTGCTATTCAAAAAGTGAATATTGGAGTTGACACATGCTGCAGCTCCACTGTTATTCATTAAAGAGATAAGGCTGCCTTATAGGGGGTTGTTGAGCTCCACAGGAGATGGCAGTGGAGTAGATCAAATTAATGTCTGCCTGACTTTATGTAACTATCAACCAGCTCCCTCCAGGCTGGATATGTGCCTCATCATAAAATCACAAAAACTACATTTGGATAAAGCAAGCTGATGCTATTCTAACTTGTGAACGCCAGAACTTCAGGTGCAGATTAGCCTTACATTTGAGCGTGTTGAAGGCGAGCTGGTAGGCCTGTTTCTCCGTGGGTTCGTCTCCGTTCTCCGGCAGTGGCGTGTCCGTCTTTTTTGCATAACGTAGAAGTTGACATGTGACCGGCTTCTCTGTACGAAGTTGCTGGAAAATAGCTGCAGCCTGCCAGTAGACCTGGTCTGATGGGGGATGGACTGATGGAGGAGGAGAGAAGTGTGAGGTGACTGCATGGAAATCCTTCCTAAATGTCTTGGGACATGTTGATGAGATGAGACAAGACAGTGAGTAATTCATTAGATAAACATGGGATAAGAATCAAAGAATGAAATCAATGTAACCGATCAATGAAGGGTTAAGATTAGGAATGGAAATCGAAGACCGCTTCTTGTTGAGAACAGCTTCCCTGCCTTTCAATTCCTTGGAATCATTCCAGTGGGCGCGAATGACATCATCACACACGCTCTGTAGCTCACACAACATGCGCGGTGACGTCATTCATCAGCAGGAAACATGGCGCCCAAGCAGCACAAACGCTTAGAGTTATGTTGCATTTCACAAGAAAGGTTGACAACAGAGCAACTTGCAGTACTTACAATGGGGATTTCTCATCAAAGGGAATTGAATTGAATTGAATTGAATTGAATTCCCTTTGATGCGTTTATTATAGTTTATTTTGGACATGTGGGCACAATCGATCTATCTATCTATCGATCGATCTATCTATCTATCTATCTATCTATCTATCTATCTATCTATCTATCTATCTATCTATCTATCTATCTATCTATCTATCTATCTATCGATCGATCTATCCATCCATCCATCCATCCATCCATCCATCCATCCATCCATCCATCCATCCATCCATCCATCTATCTATCTATCTATCTATCTATCTATCTATCTATCTATCTATCTATCTATCTATCTATCCATCCATCCATCCATCCATCCATCCATCCATCCATCCATCCATCCATCCATCCATCCATCCATCCATCTATCTATCTATCTATCTATCTATCTATCTATCTATCTATCTATCTATCTATCTATCTATCTATCTATCTATCTATCTATCATGAGACATCACTGACCTCCACAAAAAGAAAAAAAAAACAAGGAGAAGCAGACAAGGTCGAGGATCGGTTCAGGTTGAGCACCAAAACTACTTAGGTGGACAGAAATATGGTGTTGTAAGGGTTAAAAAAAAAGTAAGACAAGATAAAAACTAAAAGCCTGTTAGATTGAATATCTGTGAAGCACATAACACCCTTTAACTCAGTCAGGTTAGCACTGACTCGCTTGATCTTGAATTTGCAGCGTGAATACAGAGCGTGAAAGACGAGCGGGAGTCTCCTGGGTGATGGTTTTCTGTTTAAACCCTCCAAGCACGACCAGGATCCCTTCCAGACCAAATGACGGCCTTCATTGCTCTTCTGATCATTTCAATGTCACGGAGACGTCTCAGTCAATGTATTTGTACTGATTGGATTAACACTCTTCAATAATGAACAAGATTTCCATGAGTTCCATTTCCATTGATCACTGGTGTGAAAGCAAATATGATCAATAAATAAAGAAATAAATTTAATTAAATCCTGCTAACTGGATATGCGACATCATTAAATATTCCTATGTGTTTTGATGTGTCAAAGATTCCATAGTGAGGAAGGCTTATCTCTTAAAGATGGAAAATCTAACTGGAAGGTAAAGTTTCACTTTGCTTTGTTTGCTCTTCCTGGTTGATGTGATGCATGAGGCTCGGCTGGCTGACTGCAACCCGAGGCCGCACACGCCTTTATCTGAGAGCCGTGCTTTTCTTTTCACAATGACACCACTTGCCCTTTGTCCAACTTTTAACAGAAATTGATTCACGGAACCTTAATAACACTATAATGCAGCTTCTTCATAATTGAACTGAAAAAACCCCCAAAAAACCACATTCAATTAACCCTTGCTCTCTCGCTCTCTCGCTCTCTCACTCTCTCGCTCTCTCGCTCTCTCACTCTCTCACTCAGGACGGAATCTCACCTGGGGGAAGAGCGGATACGTGGAGAGGAGGAAGAGGAGGTAGAGGAGGTAGAGAGGGGAGCAGCTCCTTCTTGATCTCATCGTCGTGGCCTTGTTGGGTGGCGGCCCCTTCCTCCATCACACCACTCGGGTTCACATCCTCACCTGAGACCCCGTCAAGAGAGGGATAAACCCACTGAGGCTGTGGTGTCTGCCATGCTCATGTTACACATAACCATCAAGCCCTTACCACGGTCTAAAACCAAACACTTTTTTTTTTTTAATGTACTCTATTTCTCTTTCATTCTCCAATGCACCCAAATGAGTCCAAATACCATCTCGACAGCCACAAAAATTATGCAGATATTGACCCGAACCTGAGCTGTGAAAATGTAAATAAGACGCACGACACCCGTCATGGCTGACATGTGATCCAACCCTCCACTTTCTGTGAATGTGAGACAGAGCTGCTACGCGTAATTGGGCTCCTCCTGGTGCAATTAAGCGGCCGTTCGGATACATCAGCATGAATAAATAATGGCCCACTGTCCGACCCTGGACAAAGGTCCACCTCTGACTGACCCGCTTAACTCATCCCGGCTTGTCTCTGTGCGGCTGCTTCACTCACACATGTCCCATCACTTCAGGACTCACATTTGTTCTCATGGAAACTCATCCTGACCAGTAACAATTATCATTCCTCTTGACATATTTGGAGGGATGTGCTTTTCTTCTCTTTCACAGAAAGTAATGCAAACACACAGAGAGTAGCCTTACTGTCTTTAAGAGGTCTTCCCATTGATCCTGATGCAATTCCTAGATGTTTACCTCAACCTTAACCCTAAAATCTTTAATCCACAAAATCATACATTCTGTTCCACATCATGTGAGCCCACAGGGTGCATCAGACCCCACATGTGTAATGTACATCCATTTTTTAGCACTTTAAAGAGAAACACACACTTTTGACATCACTTGACTTCGGGTGTAACGTCCTAAAATGGAAAGGGACCATCAAGCAATCATTTAGAGTTGAACTTGACCAGCAAATGTGCATCACGTCCAATGAGGCCAGGTCAGAACAAATGGAATAAATTAACGAATATCAAACAGCAGTGATTTAATGAGTGTCAAGCAGTTTCCTACGCTCTGCAAAAGAAAAGTCTTAAGTCCACTTAAGAGGAGCAGCGCTGGAAGAAAGGGCTACAGCAGCTTATTGTAATCTGCATAGACGATGATGGGCTGTTTAAAATTGCATAGCTTACCATTGTCACTGTGAACGCTCCTCACGGGAACAACACTCATCGTTTCAAATAAAATTCAGCTGGAGCAAGAATCCAGAGTGTGTTCATGAAGCCCAGCCTGGTGTTTTCTCCTCCTCCCCACTCTGCACAGGCTATGATCCACACTGTCCCAGTGAAGTGCAGCACTTCATGCCTCTCATCACCTCTTTGTCATGCATGACTGTACGGGAGTATGCCGTGCTGTCCTGAGTTTGAAATGCCATGGCAACAATATGATAATGAAGGAGGTCTGACCCCCCACTGTGACAGATATACACTAAATTCAATGCATGTAATACTATGTTATAAGATATTTCATTATGTTGTATTAATATTTAGGCTTTCAAAAGTTTAACTGTTAGGCTTGACAACTAAGAGCCTGACAGGTATTAATTTTGGGACACAAGCGAAATCCTTGAAGACGATCAAAGTGACAAGATGTTCCTTGAGGCAATTCAAGAAATACTGTTGGCCAGTGTCTACAAGCACATCTCTGCATGTGTTTGTGTAATGACCCAGACATTCAGGAAACACAAACAAAGAGTAAAACAGAAATACAGTGCGTCTGACCAGTTGGTCCTGCTGGAAACTTTATTCAAACTACATCACCTGCATCTAAGTGACACTACCCCCTCCTGACCACTGCAGCACAGTGCAACGTAACAGCAGGCTTATTGTACTGCTTTATCCAACTCAGGGTGAACCCAAGCTTACCTTGGGAAAACAAACGCTCACTTTAACAGATACAGGCGATACAGATCCCGAAGCTCCTCCGACACATCCTCTCATTAGAGGTGGAATACCACCCGCACTGCTGTCCAGATCTATAGGAGGCACTTCAAGTTAATTCAAGGAAGTTTTACAGGCAGAGATGCTTCGATCAGGATGTTGCCGAATAATCTATCACAGTTTCTCCACATATGTGAACAGCACGCAGTCATAGTAAATATCAAGCCACAATTTAAGCACATTCTGCTATAGAGTTAAAGAAATATTAGATCTGTGTTGGGTCGTTATTCTTTAAGCAAATAAAAAAGATTATTATTTTTTTTTTACATTGGTACATTAAAATCAAGGGAAACACTTTTTGGTGTATTTTATGTACATGTTGTAAATGGAAGTGCTTGTGTTGTGTGTATCTTGGTCATTCACTATTATTCATATAGGGCCGATATACTGAGCAGCAGCACATTTATTTGAAAGCTCAATAAGCTTGTCTGAATTTTTGTAAATGTAATCACTTCAATTAATTCCTTTCTTTTCACTTTATGGCTTCAAACTGCAGGAAAATGTCACATTTATGACATTCAAGTTTGTGTGGGTGTGATTTTGAAAAAAAAAAAAAAAAAAAAAAGGCTTTGCAGTAAAGCCTTAACTTTCATTATTCAATAAATGAAACCGCCATCAACTGCATTGTCAGATTCCTTCCCACTCAGTGTTTTTATAAAAGGGGAACATGTAGAAACATGCTGGAACTCAGATGACCCTTAATTCCTGCTAATTTGCAACATATCTTCCACTTATCCTGCAGCATGTTGCAACAAAGTTGGCAGGTGAAGCTTTTCATGTTATTATAATTAATATATGATTAACCTTTCAGAAATACATGTAAAAAAATTTAAATGAATGAAAAGCCAAATGCTTTAACACAGTTATTGCAAAACCTTTTTTTTTTTCTTGGAGCCATAAAGTTTGTGGGGTGGATTTGAAAGACAATGTAAAAGACAAACCATTCACAGGCACCGGGAAGAGGAAAACCTATTCCCAAGCGATCTTTAGAATCACTTGATGAATAATGGCTTTGTATTATAATGATCAACTTTGCAATGCGAAAAACGGCGATAATTGTTGTGTGGTAACATTAAATATATGTATGAAACTGCAGATGGTTTAGGTTAATCAAAACTGTTGCTTTACAAACATTTCTGCAGTTTTATTTTATTCTAACATTTGTTGTAAACTCATTGAATTGCCTGAAGAAAGACATCAGGGACCCTCACTATTATAAAGAAGCAGGGATTTGGAAATAAAAGTAATCAGCAGTTTCCTGTGTCTTATTGTGCTTTTGTCTTTGACCCATGCATATCTAAATTTCACAGCCTCACAACAGACAAAGCCCCAATGATCTATGGTACACCAGTTTAAATTGGTCTCATTGTTGTTGTTGTTTTTAATGAATACACAACAAAGCCTTTTCGCTCACTTGGAGGAAAAATGCTCTACTTTCTGGAGGTTAGTAGTTCTTGAAACATAATTATTTATTAAAAACAAGAAGGAGCAACATCAAAACAGCTGAGCTGAACAAACAACTGCAAATCGCTCTCAGAAAGGTAAGCTGTATATTCATGTGAACCGCTGTTGAGCATTTTTCATGTTGCTGTAATAAGGACTGATTTATTTCAGTGAAGCTCATGAACAGTTTAGTGAACTATGAACTGTGTTTCTTTAATAACGCTAATGCTCATGCTAACGCTTAGTTTGCATACCAATGATCAGCTAAAGGAATCCTAAATAATCACAATTACTTTCACCACAGTGATCAATCAACAAACCACAGCCCACAGGATTGACATGAAAGAGAACTGTGATTACAAATCCAGTTGTTCCCAAATCTAGTTGTCTTGCACTAGTTTGATCGGGGTCAGAACTACAGTTTGTTCACATGTGAGCATTTACTCTTATCTTACTGAAACAATTTGTGATAATGAACTTTAAACATTAAAAATGGAAGTCATTTCCGGTGCTGGTGTACGAGAGAGCCACATGTGGCCTTCGGACTCTGGGATGTCTGCTGTAGAAGGTCACAGATGGGCTCATGGTTCATGTCAGAATATTCACTTTCCATTCGTTATTAAATCGGGTGCTTGGTTAGAAACCAAGCTTTTTTTCAAAGTTGTGGCAGCAGAGTCAACATATTTAAAATGTACCTTTCTGCCATGGCTGTGATGTGAGCGTCAGACCAACAGAGGGGAGCATTTTCCTGGATTGTTCAGGATGTACACTGTAGCTTCATCGTGTCAGTGACCTATTTCAGAGCTTTGTTGTGGCTTGTTTTTAATCAAAACATGGATCATTATTAATGCATATACTGAGTACATATTAATCATTCTGCTGCAGCTCTCCTGTAGCACACTACAGCAGCCACTGATGTGGAGGTAAACGCTGAGGAACAGGCTGTGGAGGATCACAAATACAAAATGTTTTTGTAGCTTATGGAACTTACCAGAAGAGTCAGGAGGGGGCTTATCATAGTGTGGAAAACAAAATAAAAAATCATGGTGAGCTTTTTTGGAGCCAAATGAACCTCACTCCTCTGCGGGTGAGAGTACAGCTGGAGAGATTATCCCGTCCAACACGCGTCATCAATGTCGCCTCACAACAGGCCTCCAGTTGCTCTGTATGTTTTCGTGTGCATGTGTGTATTCACTTCAATAATCGGCCCGGTTGGAGATGGCGGGCTGTATGAACATAAGCCGACCTGGAATTTTCTCAATAAAAGGTCTAATCTGCCAGGGAAGCTGTACAATGTTAGGAGTTTCTTTCTTGTTGTTTCCTCATTCTTAACTTAATCAATTTGCCCGCACGCCGCACCAGTTGAAAACGTTTGGGGCAGATGAGACTGAAAGTGGCTTCACGATACAGGACCTTTAGTATTTGGAAACAAGGGTGAAATCATGTCAAATCTACTTTTAAACTAAAAAATGTTTCACTCAGGGTGAAATGTCAGCTCAGCACTTAATAGGTAAACTATAGAGCTGGAGCAGTGAGGTGGCGAGCACCCAGACCAGAAAAGGGTGAAACAGTAACTATCACTATGGAGGGAAATGTGTTTTTATTCATCTGAGGACAAATTACAACATACTCATGTCTCAGCAACCCCACCCCCACCCCCCACCCCCCCACAATACAACTTCTTAACAGGAAGAAACCTCCAGGAGAACCAGAGGTGGCAGCGGTCTGTCTCAACCTGTCGGGTAAGGTGCTCGAAAAAGATACACAAAAAGGACAGAAAGACAACCATCAAGGAAATATCATGTTCACTTTTCACGGGCTGATGGTGCTAGGAACTGGTTCTGCACCACCTTTGAAAAACGGAAAAAGATTAGACAGCACGAACTACAGCAGGGAGACATGCAGTGGTGGCATATAAAGTACGAATAAGAGAAAAGGCAAAGTTCTCCCTGAAATCTAAACCCAGAGCAGCACTACTGAGACGACAGTCAAGGGAGAGAGGAGGAAGGCTGTGTGACACGTCTTATTGAAACGGGTACTTTCTAGCCTCATATTAAATCTCCATCTCTGCTATCCTCCTGAATTCAAACTTCACAGAATAAAAGTCTGAAAGTTTTGACTCCAGTTTGAGTTTTGAAGCTTTTCAGGAGGCCAGCACTCAGAGCCTGCTGCTAGTGTGGAACTAACAGCTGTAATCAAGCCTGATTGTTGGGAGCTTGTTATGTTAAGATTTGATCAATAAAGTCTCCTCTAGGTTTAACAAGAAAAAAAGACTTTTGTTTCACGACTGACACGTCAACATTTGTTAAATATGTCGAGGGAAAATATGTATTCTCTTTGTTTGGTATTTGTAAAGTTTGTAAAAAAAAAAACTAAAACGTAGGTTTGGAACATGTTCCATGACAAGAAACTGCCCTGTAATGGTTTCTGAAATAATACCCAATAATATAAATCAAGAATTAATATAGAAGCATTTTGTTGCATTTATTCAGAACTCCCTCGGGTTTTGCTGAAGCCAATCGGCTGCTGGACAAAAGCAACAGATACTGCTGGGGACAGACCGTAATAATTCTTCATGTGTATATGAGTCTGTGAGAGAGTTTTAGTAGAGCTGATCAGACCCCTCTCACTCACTAAGACACAATTAGAATCTATTAGTCCCGCATATTTCACATCCACTTACAGTACATAAGGCTGTGCTTTAGATTGTGTTGCACGGTGGAGAATGACGCTTTTGTGTAAAGTACAAGGTCAGAACAACAGAAGAAACCCTGCTGCTGCATCACAGCCAGATTTTTAACTGATCTTATCCAGATACTTAATATGCAGAGGAGGAATAATGTCAGTCTATCAGATTAAAATCAGTAGAATCCCAATCAATGCCACAAATATTATATCGCAATCATGTCTGAGAGACAAGTGCTGACTGTTGTCGTAACTTTTAGTTCCAGAACTGTAACTGTAGGAATTCTTGAGTTTGAAGCCGAGCTTTTACGTATTGAGTTTGTATGTTCCTGCTTGTGTTTTGTCCATGTACTCTAGATTCCTCCCAGTCCTAAAACATGCATTTGAGGCTAATGGGTGACCCTGAATGACCCGTAAGTGTAAATGTGAGTGACTGTGAGTCTCTCTCTGTATTTGTCCTGCGATGGACTGGCAAGCTGTCCAGATTGTATCCTGTATCCGCCCATAATAAAACATCACAGAAGATTGATGTATAGATTCTCTTTCTGCACTTAGCCTGAACGTGACCCTCGGATGATTTTAGAATAAATCGTTGTACGTAATTGCACCGTTATTAGAAAGTGGATTTTGTCCTCAAACTGTCATACTTTATTGCTGATTTATGTCCTTCCAGGACGAGCATTACAAGCGTGCACAGTCGCATCCTTTAGTCTAAATTTTCATCATAGATCCAGTTCACAACAATAGTAGCACAAGCCAAGTTTTCCTCCTTTCTCAGTTTTCCCCGCGGTTTGTGTGTGATGCCTCTATCGAGCCCACTTGTTGCAGGTGAATAGCGACACTGCCTCGTGTCTTTGTCTGCCATTGTTGTGCAGCACAAGAGTATCAGCAGAGTGTTTTCCTGGGAATCTGTGCTCTGCGTGTCTCAGGTCTCTCTCTCCATTGTGCAGTAATGAGGGCAGGGTCTGAGCCGCTTTTTGTGGTGAGAATTTGCTTTTGTTTACACCTTGTGAAAAAGGCAGCGTGTGCACATCTGCAGGAATCCGTCTGTGTAAACTGAAAGTTTTAACGGTGTCATGAATCATAAATTAAGTCAAATTCATTAGGATTTTAGGGGAGTCGGTGTACACACCTGGACAGGTCCCCAGTCCATCAAAGTACAAGTTAAGTATGTATGGCGTTGGACCAGTAATACACCGGTGGTGTAGTAGTTAGTACTGTCGCCGCACTGCCTGAGCTCATGTTTACTTTCAGGTTACGGACTGTTCCTGTACAGAGTTTGCATGCTCTCCCTGTGACATGTTTGTTTAGGTTCTTGGTTTCTCCATATTTCCTGTTGGTTTTCATGTGTGCTCATTTGTCTGACAGCGTTCGCCCCGGCCCGGATGCACCGTTCCTTTAGTCCTTTTCCGATTGGGTCCAGCACCGCACCATGAAGCAACTATAGAAGTTAGATGAATGTTTAGTGTGACTTAACTTTTTAAATTCACTCTATGTTAATTTTTCATAAATCTTTTCTTTTTTGTAAAAATTCTTTTTACCACTTTTATCAAGAAAACTGTGGGAATTCACTGTGACAGACCCAGAAATAATCTCACACAAATCTACACGAAAATACTTATTTTTAACATTTAATTTGGCACAAATTCAAACTAGCAATGCTTTTTTTGGCGAGGCAGTTACATTACCCTCCCTGTCTGCAGACCTATTGAGCTGTCAGCCAGCCATAGCACCTGGATTATCAAACAATTCTTAGAGTAATTCCTACTACAAGTATGTCAGTGTTTTCCTCTGATGTCATTTTATTGTTTTAAACTCTTCTCTTTCATTTATTCTAATCCTTTTTCCTTTTATCAATATTTTATTTGGTTTTTGACCTGCCAAGCCTGTATGGCGAAGGTGAGGAGGGAAGGTGTCGCAGCATAATTCAGTGATGGTTGAGGATCACCTGAAAAAGCTTTAACTATGAACTTAATCCAAAAGGATGGTTTTAACCTTTATCTTACAACAGTTGGGTTTTTTTCTGCTTCTTTAGCTTAAACTCGAAGGCAGTTGCACAAAAGAGCCTGAGTGTTAAAGGTCATGATGAGTCGGCAAACATGAGCGAAAAGTGAAAAAAGAAAGTCAGCATAAATGGTCCAAGTTGAATTTTGTAATTATTTCTCATTAACTCGGAGAGAAGGTCAAACGATCATTTCTTATTGCTTTCTAGTTTTTTTTTATTTATTCACAATCCTGACAATTGCGCCATACACATTTTTTCTAAGTTGGATTTAATATATGATTCTGTATTGTTGGATAAAATCCATTATTCCAGAGGGGATAAAACCAGAACATGCTCTTGCTTATTCACAGGGGCCATCAGTTGAAAGGTGTAATTGTTCTTTTTAACTAGTCAGTGCTGGTAGACAGAGTTGCTCAAATCTTGTGAATGACTTGAAATATTACTTGCATTGACAAAACAGAACACTCCCAGGGATTTAGATATAAACCTTATGACCAGAACCTCAGAGGAGTCACCCACGAGACGTAAACCTCCAGCGAGCCTCGCCAAGCATCACACATTTCATCTTAAGAAAGAAGCTCAGTAGAGTCAAGAAACACACTGCACTCAACTCTGGCAAATGAGTACAATGTGGAGAAAAGTGGAGCTTCTCTTTACCTGAGGCCCCCTGTTATCTGTCAAACACTGGTATTTACCGATGACCACTGATGACTGGAGCAAGTGGATGAATCCAGCGGGTTTACAGAAGCTTCTGGGGTGTTCAGAGTCACATTTAAACACTCAAGGAGGATCATGCATGAGGCATCTGACTGATCTCAAAAAGAAGCTTCATTTTGGTGGTACTTGATTTGAATATAAATGTGTTCAATAACAATTGAATCATTTAAATCCCATAACTAAAGAAGACAGCCCTAAACATTTAGCTGATTGTGCAAAAGGCGCTTGTTCAGTTCGGAGTAGTTGAGTACCCTCGAGTGTGTCACCTGATCGCAGCCTGAATGAGGATGAATGGCACTTGTTCAAAACAGGGACACTTTGTTAAAATGGCTGCACACACAATTATTTCCATGCTCAGGTAAACCTACACCGGGTGGTAGAAAGGTTTTTATGGTAGCCAGTAACGACGACTCGAATCAAGTACTGATTCATGGTTTTGTATTTGTGATGCTGAAATAGGAGAGGTCACCTGCAGAGGCTTTACTCCCCCGTTGTATGTGCACAGTTTATTCAGGGCCTGTGAGAGCTGTTAAGTAAGCAATAAGCCAAATGTATTGAGCAACACGTTCAGTGATCCGACCTCCTCCACTGCCGGAGTTCAGCTGCTGTGTTGAAACATCATTTCTTTGTGTGAGCGCGACTGACTCAATCTCAGTTTCCTACACACACACACACACACACACACACACACACACACGCGTGTGTGTGTGTGTGTGTGTGCATGTATATATCTTATCTGAAGTAAGCCTGTCTCTCAGTGAATACATGTTGTTATTTTTAAATAGAAATGCAGCACCCTTTCACTTCTGTTCTCATTCTGGTGGTTGGCCGATTGTCAGTGTCTCTCTGTCTCTCTCCGTTTCTCCTTCTGTCTCTGTCAGTCTCCCTTTCTCTCCTCACTCACATCTCCTCGTCTCCATGACAACCGGCTGTCACAAAGACATCGCTCGCACGACGCACCTGAGAGCAGGAAGAAGGAAGTGCACGGTCCCGCCCACGCTAAACTCTTCAAGGAATCCAGGTAGGCAAATACACACACACATATACAGTATACACAGAGCAAAACACCCACAAATGCACTTACACAATGTTGGATGAGGGGTGAACAATGGAGCTCTGGAGTGTTGAAACAGATGTACGTGATCAAACAAGAGAATTAAGAGTGTGTGGGGAGGAACAGAAGTTCTGTGTGAAGCAGGAAAGTTGGAGCTACCAGTTTAGCCAGTCACATATCCTCACTGTTTTACTTTCAGTTCAGTTTTTGCAGCCGGAGCCCCTTCAGCAAAGGCGGGGAACTATTTATCTTGTCTCAAAGTTTCCGATTTCGGCTTGCCGGTCAGATGTGTGCCATGTTCACGCTGACAGTTGAACAGGAGAAGTGTGAGAGGGTGTGTGAGTTGTTATTATGAGAGGCTGTCATTACAGAGGGATCTGCAGCCTGTACGTCAAAGGAGTGAACCATATAGCACAGAGACAGCATGTCATCGTGACCTCCGGGGCACATGTATTTGTGAATGAGCGAAGGTTGGTCTCTGCGTGACCAACGGTTAATGAGCAAGTGTCGGATGTGGATTGCCGATCATGTGGTGATGTGAGGTTTTGAGCAAGGTGTGCGAGAAACTCCTTCAGAGGAATGCTGCTCTGGCTGCTATGATTCAGGTCGGACTGTTTGCACCCACACACACACACACACACACACACACACACACACACACACACACACACACACACACACACACACACACACACACACACACACACACACACACACACACACACACACACACACGCAAACACACACTCACACACACACACACTAGGATTGGACGAAGCCACGAGAGGATAGCATTTCCCATCCGGAATGATAGGCGGGAGCGAGGGAGGGAGGAGGTGTGCTGGGGGTTTGGGCAGTGAGATTCTGGTTTGGTGAGTTTTAGTAGCCGGCACTGTGTACACCATACACAGATAGAGACGGAGGGAGAAAGATACGAGCAGCAAGAGAGACACAGAGACATTAAATGAAAGCTGACAGAGGACAAGAGTTGGGAGGAGACGGACAGCGAAGCTCCTGCAGCAGCAGCACCTTCGCTCTACAAGCTTGACCTGAGCCCTGCGTCTGCTATGGTGTGCAGTGGAAACGACAGATTTGTGGTTCTGTTGGGATGAGTCTTCTTGTATGTGTTTCCTGGGATGATTAGTATGTTGGTGTAAGTGCTCAGAACTTTTTCTTTCTTTCATTTTACTCCCTCATCTCTCCCCCCTTCTCAGCTCTGAGGAATGTGGGGCTTATGTCAGTGAGAGTCAGGTACAGACTCACTAATTACCACTGCCCTTCCTCCCTCCATCTCTCTCTCTCTCTCTCTCTCTCTCTCTCTCTCTCTCTCTCTCCCTCCCTCCCTCCCTCCCTCTTTCTACCTCCTCCTTTCTCTCTCTGTAGCTCTTTCCTTCAACTCCGTCACCTCCTGCTCTCTCTTCTCTCCTCTCCTCCACTCGGAGACCTTGTGTGCTCCCCCCATCTCCTGTCTCCTGCTGTTACGTCTACAAGTGCCGTCGTGACTGGAGCAGAGGAGAGACAAACAGAGAGGATCTGAGTCAGGATCCAAAAAAACACCAAAAGGAGAAGAGAAACTCTGACTTGTCCTCTCCACCAGTGTGTCTGAGTGTGCGTGGATGCAGTGTGTCTGTTGGAGCTGTTGGAGATCTGTTCTGACTGTGTACTTCTTGGGGGGGACCTGTCATTGAAGACAGGAGGTGCCTGGACAGTGAACAAGAGGCCGGAGAGAACCTGACGGACGACTCAGCGGAGGAGAGAAAGCAGAGGAAGATGAGAAAGTGACAGGCTGGATCGTTGCTTTTGAATGGTGGCAAAAGAACCTACAGCGACGCCGTGATCACACGTCCCAACAACCTACAGGTCGGCTGCGAACTCGTCACGTGTCTGTCTGTCCTTCATTCTG
>NC_137628.1:20393866-20446366 GCF_963383615.2 Lipophrys pholis
GCTCAAGCTTTGCAGCAAGTGAAAATTGTACCTTTTTGTTCAATCTAATAAAAACTTGAAATAAGACGTGTTCAAACCTTCCCCCAGAAGGTAACTGGGGCCTACAGAGGTTGTCTAAAAGTCTGGTGTCCTCTGAACCCTATCATCCGAACACTGAAAAAGATTTATTGGAATAAACTAGGAATTAATGGAATACATAAATTATTGACCTAAAACAGAAATCCCTCCATCTGTTTTCTGCCACTTATCTGTTCCCGGGTCACGGGGGTGGCATTCTGAACACCGTCACCCAGATCACATCGCACCGATTAAGAAACTTCCTGCAGGTGGTGAGCCCATGGGAAGGTGGCACCCGGTGTGGTACATAAACCCTCTACCTTCAGATTGCGAGTCTCATGCTCTACCAACTGAGCTAGGTGGTGACCCAGAACAGACATTTGGAATTTTTGTTATCCCGTCTGAACCTCCAATGCATCCTCCTTCTGATGACTTAGTCATACTTCCTGCAGCTACAGATCAGTTTGCTGATTGGTTTGAAATTTCTGTGGCAACCTCTTAAAACATTTTTCAAAATGATTGTTTGGAACCAAATATGTTTCAAAAAAGGAAGTTCAGGGCGTGTGTGTGTGTGTGTGTGTGTGTGTGTGTATGTGTGTGTGTGTGTGTGTGTGTGTGTGTGTGTGTGTGTGTGTGTGTGTGTGTGTTAAATATTAGAATGCCATCACTGAATACCTTAAAGAGGTGTGTGTGTTCTTGCCCCTTTGTGCACTGCTATTGTTAGGTCAAGCAGTTACAAAACCTAAAGTGACAGCTGACTGAATATAGTTTCTAAGTAATAAATATATTTTGTGACGGCTGACCTGTGTGAAAACAAAGAAAGTTCAAAAATCTCCTGCTTTCAGATCCTGACCCATCCTCTCCTCCTAAAGGGAATATTTTATGAAGAGACATTGAAGTCATCGCTGTGATATGCCAGAGATCAGAATCCACCGTTGGTGAAATGTTCATTTTGCTTTAGTTCACCAGGAATAATGTATTTGCTGGATCAGGACTGATCAGATATATCATTGGAATATTTTCAGAATATGATGTAAAAACAAATCTGCTAAATGTTAACAGCATATTTAAGCCGTTATTAGGTAAAGGACTGTATTTGGTGCATGTTGCCTTTCTTTCTTTAACTTCAAAAATTAACTTTGATAAATTAAAGTTTTGCTGGACATTTGAATTTGTAAAAATGATGAAAGTGGGTGACACTTCTCGTAATGACATAGACACCATTGGGTTTTTCATCTTCGACACCATATTTGATGAAATGCAGATAAAACCAATGTCAGTATGGTTATTACAGTATATACTATATGTCCAATACATCCAAAAAAGTCATTTCGGCTGCTTATTTGTAAATAATAAATCATACTGTGGGACATTAGTACTCCATAGTGTATCAAATGTGGGGGGAGGGGAAGTCTGTATAACCATTTACAGATATTCAGAGAGAGTCATTTCTATTTTTATTTCACATGACATTAAGTACGTGGGATTTTTGTCAACTTGTTATCATATTCAACCCTAATATAAAGATCAGGTCTTTCCCCCCTCAATGTTTCCCAACAGAACACGGATAAATCTTAAAGTTTACAAGTATTTTAATGAAAACACATTACAGTGATACATTTTAGTTTTTTAAAATCATAATAAACATAAACTAATATTGACCCAAATAATTCTCTTCTCTTTAATTATACATATTGTAGAAATCCCTTTGAAAAGTGTGTGTTGCCAAGCAAAATGCAGGTGTACGATGTAAAGCACAACGACCTGCCCAGTGTCCGTCACAAATTTGCATAAGAAACTACGGTGAGTGATCAAGGCTGTACAATCATGTGAATATTTAATGTTAAGGATCCACTCGGTTATAAAAAAAAAAGAAGAAGAAGAATCCAATGAAATCTGGGAGTGACGGTCCAGAGTATAAAGGAGCTTTTCACCTGCTGGTATTTGACACTTTGATCACAAACAAAAGATTCACCACAGTTCAATTAGGGAGGAGGAGGAAATATCAGCGAGAGATTTCAAAATCTGGATTAACCGTCGGGACAGATTGATTTCACAACACATTTTCATATTCCCCGTTGTCGTAATTAAGAGTTTGTCTCTGAGACGAGACATTGTGCAAGCATCTGTCTTCTGGGAATGGCGCAGGACTGTCGAGTGTGTAAACAGGTGACATCGACTCACTGCGAAGGCTGCATCAACACTCTGCCGCCCTCCCTTTTCCTCAGTCCCCTGCCTTCCGCTGTTCAACCTTTGACCCCTGCGTGACCTCTCCACCCCCCCAGCGTGGTGACACCAGTGAACCCTCCGTCCTCTCCTCCCGCTCGCCTCCCTCCTTCCCTCCTCTGTCCTCCAACCTGCTCGCACACTAATGCCGTTATTATGCTTCATTTCACTGCTTCTTACTTAATCCACCAGTTGTACTGAAGAGCAGGCACACATACGGTTCAAATCTGATTTTGTGACCATCACTGTGCTTCTTCTGTTCATTCTGCTAGTGTTGAACGGTAAATAAATGGTAAATAAATTTAACAGGCTGCAGATTCTTTGTGTGGAAACAGAAAGCAAAACAAAGAAGGAAAATTAAAAATGGAGCCCATGTGTAGAATAGCCGTTTAAATTGTTTTAGTTTCATTGTGCTTGGAGAAAAACCTTTTGGAAACTTTCTCATGTTAGTTTCTATCATTTGAATTATAAACATTGCCTCGCAATAGCAGTTTTTAGAAAGAAGTCATGCGAGAGTCAAGCGATTGCTGTGCGTCATCCATGCAAATTCAAGGCAAATTTTGGGTCCAATTTTTTGCAGCAATCGTGTGACATAAACAAAGTATAAATTTCACTGTGACTCTTAGTGAAACGTTTCAAAGTCACCTATTTTGGCACATTTTAAAATTGGCTGCAAGTGGTCATCTGGCTCCCTTTCTCCCATAAGGCTATGGCTTTCTATCTATTACAGAATGTCAGTGGGTAGTTTTCACTACTGTCCCCCACCTTTCTGTGTATTTCTATATTTTCCTTTATATGACAATTGTCCATCTATTGAGGATAAAATCAGCCTGCATCTTTGCAAAGTCTCACTGTAATGCTCCCTCTCAATAAGTAACATTTAGACCAAATTATGTTATATCTGGCACATCTGAGTTCAAATGAAGTTTGAACCAACCTCTTTATTTGAGACAAAACAAGTTAAGTCTCATTCACTGATGAGAAGATTTGAACTATGTGTGACGTTGAATGATCAAAAACGAGAAGGAGCGATCCGCTCCACCATACTAAAGATGTCATAATGTCTCTGCGTCTTCAGATGAATTGACTTCCACTTCTGGCTTTAAAGTAAAAACAAAAAAAAAAATGCAAAAGCTTAGAAACATCTTCTTAAAAACATCTTTTTATTTATTTGCTACTAAACATTTTAGTTTGGCGTGAAAACATCCATCGTACTCCAACCCAAACCAAAACCTCTTACCAGGATCTACTCTGTGAAAACCTCGAGACTCGCTCACAACCTTTGATAGTGTGACTGTTGTGGTTACTGTTTCAAACGACCACCTGTGACGTCATCATCAGTCACATGGCACTCAGCTGACCAATCCAAAGCCTCCATACATACTCTGTGTCATTCTCTTTTGCACGCTCGGCCGAGCTGAAACCTGCAAATCTATCATTTAGTGTCACGCACGCACACACGCACGCACGCACGCACGCACGCACGCATGCATGCACGCACAGAGCATCCTGTTGCCTGCACTCAAACAGACCCCTGTATGCATACCTGTTGTCACACACAATGGGCCATTTGTCTGGACGGCAGGGCAAGGGACAAGGTGTGTGTGTGTGTGTGTGTGTGTGTGTGTGTGTGTGTGTGTGTGTGTGTGTGTGTGTGTGTGTGTGTGTGTGTGTGTGTGTGTGTGTGTGTGTGTGTGTGTGTGTGTGTGTGTGTGTGTGTGTGTGTGTGTGTGTGTCGAATGTAGATGGTGTTGAGGGGTGTGAGGAAAAGAGTGGGTCCGGTGGAGACGGGGAGATCTCAGGATAAGGACCAAACACTTATGGCTACACAGTCATGTTTTTATTACGTGAGACTTATTACATTGGCGAACATGCATCCTAAAATCGAATCCAAATCATGTTTTTGTCACAAATGATGTGAAGATTTACATTATTGCTTACTTTATCATCAAAGGCAACTTCTCCTGGTGTGGCAGTTTGAAAAGAATCAGGCACACACGCACGCACATTAACCCCCCCCATGCTGTGCCAGAATGGAATGTTCCATGAATCGAGTCGGACTTTGAAACCATTCACAAAACAGACACAAAGTGGAACACATGCACACGCAGAAACTCACACTTTTATGTATGGACGCACACACTGCCTTGCTCATCTCATCATTCACCCGTCTTCTGCCACCCAGACATCTTCGCACTCCTTTCCCCACGACTATTTCCTTTGTTCATACTTTCTGCACGAGAACAGGTGGACTGGTAGATAACACACTGTCTCAGGTTTGTTTTTATGGTTTTTTTGAGTAATTTCCTTTTAATTTACCTAATTATTACCACCTTGTTTTGGTGTGATGGGGCTGACACTGTTTAGCAGAGGAGTGTGTATACTATGGTGTGTATTCAGGGGTTGACATCCAGGGCTGCATCCTCAGACCAGCGCTGAATTCCACCAGCTTTTCTTTCCTCGCTTATCTGCCCGTTTTACTTTCAACACTCACTTTGGGCTTGCATGTGCGTGTGGTTGTAGGGGTACTGCAAAAATGATTTTATATAGAAGAAACTGCTTTTAGGCATCGGAAACATGAAGTGTACCGTAAATAATTGTCGTCTCATCATTCTGATTGTGTTTTAACACATTGGGTTGTCTCTGTGGTTACTGTACCACGGCTGCTTTAATGACGAACAGCTGCACCCAGCTTACTAAGCCTTTGTGTGTCATTTACCATTCGCCACACTCCAGTGACTCTCCATCTTTTTTTTTATATGTATTTGAATTGTGTGATTTTTATGAGCCGTGCAATAACTACGGTGCTGGTTTTGCGTCCCATGCTTGGTTACGTCAAAGCATATGGACACAAAAATGACTGTCGTGACAAGTGCCATGGATTTCGCTCTGACTGCAGGACAACTTTAGGAGGGTTTATATGCTTTTCACCTTTTTTTTGCTTAAATTTTGAATCAGCTGTGGATGATTTACATCAATTGCAGTCGTACAGTTTAATGCAAAAGCTCTGAAATCCTTCTGTCTGACTTTAACATTCCCAGTTGATGGGCTCCTACATTGGCAGGGCCTCCTCCATTCTGTTCTCTGGTTTCATCCACACTCTGCTTGCACTTGGTCACATGATAGTTTGTGTCGGCAGAGAGGACAGTCATCCACACTGACGTTACAATGGTCACTGGTTATTGACCAGATAACAACCAGTCACTGCAGTGTGGTTTGCAGTCATGAGGATGACTCCCTTTAGTGGCGTCTTCACATTTTTCAGTTCTCTCAGAAGCTGGTCCTCATATTTCTCCCCCCTTCCTCTCTTCCTTTCTTTGTTTCCTTGACCTTGGCCGTGATTGTAGTGCCTGAACACACACACACACACACACGCACACACACACACTCCGCTGCTCTGCCACTGGTTCGCGACAAACCACATGATTATAGCATCAGCTGACTAAATTCTGGGTAAAAGGGGAAACTTAGAGGACGTGTGTGTGTGTGTGTGTGTGTGTGTGTGTGTGTGTGTGTGTGTGTGTGTGTGTGTGTGTGTGTGTGTGTGTGTGTGTGTGTGTGTGTGTGTGTGTGTGTGTGTCTGTGTGTGTGTGTACACCTAATTCTGTTTACACACAAAGTAGGTTTCCATAATAAGATCTTAAAATTTTAGGTTAAGATTTGTGTTAGATTTATACTAAAGTTCAGGTTAATATAAACTTGACACGGTTAGGTTCTGCATGTGTGTGCGTGCGAGCGTGCGTGCAGAAAAGCTCTCTTTTTGTGCTGAGTCAGTCTGTTAATCAGAAGCAGGGCACTGGGATTGGCTGACGGTGGTTACAGGATGTGAGGTGAGCCTTTGAATGAGGAAGTGTTACAACTGAACAGAGCCAAATGTTTCCCTCAGAGTTTTTAAGCAGAACAGCACTTTTTCGAACATTATCCAGAGTTCGTGTGACACCCCGTGACGTTTGTTCCGTCTGATGGGATGGTGGTGAACAGTTCAGCAGAGGATCTAGTTTGTACCCGTCTTTGAGTCTTTACATTTCAATTTAAACATTTCCACTCAAAAAAATGGCATGGCGAATCAAGATTTACTTCACTATTGATTGTTTCTTTAAAATGTATCATATTGGAATATATTTTAACCTTATTTTACCTTTCTGATACTAATAGGTGCTGATTCTTGCTTGGTTTAAAGTATTATGCTTTTTATATTTGTAACTGATTTCTAGTTATCTGAAGTTCACCAATATTTTTGCTCAATAGAAATCTTATAGTATTTTTAAAAAACGACCTTAATTGACACATTTGTAAACGAAGACATAAGGAAATAATATGTTATAATTTTGAATGTTTTTATTTTCAATGTAGGGTTTGCATTCCAGTGTTAGAGACACTGGAATGCAAACCTTTAGTTGTTAGAGTAACATGTTTGCTTTTAGTTGTGGAAAAAAAAACACAATTTCTTTTTTCATCAGATACATTTTTCCCCCCGATAATTTCATGATCTATTAGGTAAGACTTTCACTTGTTTATGATGGTTTTTCTGTCGATCTGTCTATGGATATACCGTTCAGAATATAATAATGGTAGAATATAGATGGATAGATAGATGCTACATTTTTTTTTTTTGTTTTTTTTAATTAAAAAGAATCTTCTATGATCGAGGATTTCAGTACTTTCTAACCCACCACTATACGTCTTTAATATCTAATAGCAGATGCTCAGACCTAAAGGGTTTCTGGTGAAGGTGAAGGTGAGATCTGCTGCTCGCTGGATGTATTTTCATGACAAACAGGCGCCTTGATCCCCCATCAGCCGTCGCCATGTATCCCAGGAACGTTACTGCAATGTTTATGTTTCCATTAACGGCAGTAACGAGTTCAACGTTTACATTCAATACAATGAGGGATAATCCTACCAGTGACATGAACTCTTACAGAGCTTCTGCTCCTTGATTCTGATATGTTTAATAATGCGTTTGTGTGTGTGTGTGTGTGTGTGTGTGTGTGTGTGTGTGTGTGTGTGTGTGTGTGTGTGTGTGTGTGTGTGTGGGTGGGGGGGTTAATATAGTTTCTTTCTCAACTGCCACTGCTCCACCATGATTTACGTCTACCTCCAAAAGATGACTAATAACAATGTGAAACAGACGGACTAGTATATAAATGTGAGTCTGTCGGTGCATTTGTGTGTTTGTATGAATACAAGTTAGAAAGTAGTTGAGTTAACAGACCTGTTTAACAGTAAACTTTAGTGTTTATAAGGCTACAGGTCCAGGCTTGTAAACATGAATTACTGACTGAGTGTCTGAACTTTTACTACTGACTCCTTGTATCCATTTCAAATTTAAAGCCTTTTTGTGTTTATGCACCATTCAGTCTTATACTTGATGTCCTGATGAGAATCTGACAATTTGCAGAGTTTTACAGTACAGTATCATACCAATGCCGTTGTACACTGGCCTTAAATTACATTAATACACATGAGTATGCCTGATGAGTTTGACTGAATGTCACGTCTATTTGCCAAAATAATCAGAGTAGACTCTCCTACAGGTTTTACTTATAACTCCATCCGTTTCAGTGACGTTTTCTGTGTGCAACCTCTTATGGTTAATATCAAACCTGCAGTGCTACTTCCTGCTGGTCTGATCCTGCTATTTTCCCTGTGTAGATCTGTGTTGTTTGGGCACTTTAATCCAATGTTTTTTTTTAGAAGTTCTTGTTTTCTGCATTGTGACCTCCTATATGAGATTTTGCTCCAGCATTTTCTTTTCCTTTTTGTAGTTTTCATCCCTCTTTTTCCGTTTGGTCATAGATCTACTTGGGTTCTTTTTTTTGTTTTAAGTTTGGCTTTTAAAACATACAAAATTTCAATTGTGTTTATTATGGTACGTATGACAAGAGAGTACTGGTATTTGTGTGTTCCTGTTTTATATGGACCTGTGTCTGCAGTAAAGATTATATAGTACTAGAAGGCTGTAAGAAAGCCCTGCAGTAAAAGTATGTTGCATTTTAGTGTGTTACTGGTTTTATTGATTATTTGGATATGGATCTAAAAACTCGGTAATTGGCTTCAAAGTGAAATGTTAACAAGTTTGTTTTCTTGTTCTAATCTTTTGCCTTTGATTTTTTTTTTTCTTCTTGTCTGGATCAACATTCAAACATGATCTGTAATGACTAATTATCTGAAAGCGCAGGTATAATTTGCAGCCTTGTCTCAACTCTATGGGGTTTTTGTTCACGATTGTTGAGGACACGCAGTGTGGTGACCATAAAGTCATCCTGGTGTTTTAATCATGAGCCTACCCACCTTTTAAAATAAGTTTATGGCTGCGTTTGGCTTTCATTCTAACCGTTTACGCCCTTCTGTAGGGGGGATAGGTTTGTAAACTTTGAACTGGCTATCTGCATGCATTGTGTGTATGCCAAAAAAAAGGGTGAAAATCAGTGATTGTGCGTCCTTCATTAACAGAGTCGTTGGTTAATGTGTTACTTGTACGACGGCAATAGAGCATGCACAAACAAATACTCGGGCTTGCATTGGAGTAAAGATTTATGGGCTTTTTTGAGGTAAAGCTCCTAAATACTGTCTCCGCCAAACCTGACTGACGCTTCTAGAGTTTGAGTGAAATTTGAATAGATGTGAAAGCATTAGGCTCGTTCACATTTCACTTTATCTTTATTTAGAAGCGCGTCATCATTTAAGTGACTTTCAGGTCATTTCAGTTGAATCACAACAGAAAGAATTTGTCCTTGGTGGTCACGTGTCCATCAACAGCTTATCAACAACAACTAAATAATCAGCAGATAGAATGGTAGAACATTTATATATATTCATATATATATATTTGATAAATGACCAAGGCCTGGAAATGGTTTATGTTTACTGAAAAATATGCTGCTTTCAGCTGTTAGTGGCTCGATTTAAAAGGGGCTGGTAAAGTAATCTCCTTTATCGTCTCAATCATCCATGATAGACTTAAAAAGATATTTCTTTTTGCTATAAAAATAAATAAACATCAAATTAATGGGCTGATTTATCTAGTTAGGTCGACCACTCGCACCTGAAGCAACACATTTGTTAAATTGTCATGGTTATCTGTAGTTTTTGCTGCATGTGCAGTGAATATTGTCGGTCTTGCTGAATATTTGGCAGTCTGGATGTTTTAAAATACATTCAATGGGCCTTTTTCTTTCATCACACATTAATGTTTTCTACCACCAATAGAATGAATAATCTCTCTGTGGTGGCATTCAGGGGAAAGTCAAATGTCAGGAAAAGGGCTATAACAGAATTACTTTCATAATTATCAGATTCATTTATGTATATATATAGAACAGAGTGGCAAAAAAGTATTTCAACATATGGAGATGAGTATAGGTGTTTCTTAAAGGGAAATTTTAAAACTTTCCATCATTGTGGCCTGGACCAAATTGATTCTTTGATAGTTTTTATTTGGACTGCATGTGATAGTGGTTCTGCTGTGGATCTGATTCTGTGACCAGTCGAATGTGTGGAAGATTTTAACTGAAAAGTCTATAATCTTGTCATTACTCATCACTGTACACAGATTGGATTGTTTTTCTTTTAGGTCCCCCTTGTAAACGAGATGTTGCATCTCAAGGGGCTTTCCTTACAATAAATCCAAATTCAATTCAATTTCTCAGCTGATGTATTTATTTTTAATCCAGTGATTGAAACGGTTTTCAGTTCAGCGCGAGCCCATCACTTTGCCCTGATTGCTGATTTTCAAATCTTCAGTATTCGTCATACCCTCTGAACTTCTATCCCACACCTCTGCTTTTGTTGGACTCCTTATCTGGAATAGAGCGACTGAAGAAAAGGAGAAACAAGGTGGTGGTGGGGGCTACGTGTATCGAGTGGCCCCACCTCTCTCCTCCTAGTCATTGAGAATAAGTAAACACTAAACCACCTTTGCATATCTCTGTACTCAAACACCCAGGCACAAGCAGGGAAGGAGACAGTCTTACAGTCGCAGGTTGTCAACACCACAGGAACGTGAATGGACAGAGAGAGAGAGACTTTGACACAAGTGTGAGTGAGCAAAGTGACTCCCAAAAGAAAAAAAAACTCACTCTGACGGCATTTCTTCAACTTGTCAAGCGATCTCTGCACTCCTGAGTTTCACCAGCTTGGGATACAGGTAAAGTGTCGATCTATCTTGGGTGTCAAAACTTTTTGAACAAAAGAAAACCTTGTTGAAGGCTCTTTTACAAGTGTGGCATGTTTTATCCTGTCCTGCTGCATATGGACTTAAAATAAGTCTGGATTAACTAGGAAATCTGATGTCCCTGTGAAATTCAGCCGAATGTGAAAGTGTCAGTTGTTTTTGTGGATTTATGTCAACATTTATACGACATGATCAAAGCCTGTGGTCCTGTGATGGAGACGCTTTTTATGAGATTGCTTTTGCCTTATAGTTGTTATTTCTGTCATTCTTTTTTTCCTCTTCACATTGAGGAAATATCCCACTTTGGTTTTAGTGACGCGAGACGTTTCACCACTGAGGCAAACTGATGGGTGAGGAGAGAACAAAGGCACTCAAACCAATCATTGATTGGAATGGAGATCAAGGCATCCTCACAATGAAACCAGTGGAACCAGTGGAGTGGCGTGGCTGCCAGTGTGAGTGCGTGTGCGTGTGCGTGTGCGTGTGCGTGTGCGTGAGTGTGTGTGTGTGTGTGTGTGTGTGTGTGTGTGTGTGTGTGTGTGTGTGTGTGTGTGTGTGTGTGTGTGGGTGTGTGGGTGTGTGTGTGTGGGTGTGTGTGTGTGTGTGTGTGTGTAGAGTGGTGGATAGAAATGCTTCAGTGACTACATAGAGAGAAACTGGTACTATTATCTATAGACTTCCGGGTACTTTGTCATATAATATCTGGACTTTTACCCCAGTGAGGTGAGTTGTTTGTTTTTGAGTGCGTGTGTGCGTGGTAGCTGGCGCTTCATTCACGTGTCATTTTTTTCATATGATTCAAGTGTGAGCAAAGGGCGACAAAATAGGCTTTTCTCATGAATCCCTTCCCACTTTTATTTCTTACAAAGAAACACACAACTTTACACGAACAATGACAAAATCATTTTGTTGAGAACGTTAACCACTTCAGTTGTGCTTTTTTTGTGATTGTGCCATTACCAGACTGGCTCATTTTACTGTGTTTGTCGACAGGGTGCGCCCAAGTGTATATGAAGGTGAACGAAAAAGTGCGATTGTGTTGGGTGATCTGCAAACATCTGGCTCTTTTATAGTTCAGCGTGTCAGTCGTCACTGGATCTCTCGCTCATTTACACTCGTGGAGTCTTGGGCACACAGTCTGACGGAGGGCCACTCAAGCCTTTATCACGAGTGAGCCACGTTGCCAGCGTCATTAGTAATCGTTTGAAACAATGTCTGCTGTGGCCTTGAGCGGGCTAGCTGATTAGCCGGAGGAATGTGTTTGTCTAATGACGCAAAGTAGCGCTGAAGCGAAAGCAGCTCTTCTGATTAGTCGCGACCATGTTTCCGTACGAGGAGGCTGCGCCGGCTGACCTCTCCGGTGTTGAGCTTGATAAAACGAGTAAATGTAAAGCTTCATTTTCTTTCTTAATGCTGGTGATGTTTTGGGGGAAAAAGAAAAAGAAACATCTTTACTGTATTGCTTTCGGTGGTTGTGTTTGAATGAAGTTGTGGTGTTCGGAGGGACTTTTGAGACAAATGTAAAGGTCTTTCATGCGGGAGGGACCTGGGGGGGGGGGGGTTAAATGAAGTGGAAGTGGTTAGTGCTGGCTGGAGGTGGTCACTTACGTACCCTGACCGACCTGAAATTCTTCAGGCAGGTTTCACTTTGAAGGGCTTCCTCGCGCCGAGGGAGGCCTGAACATTCGGTCCCCCCTCCTCTCTCTTCTTGTTAGCCTCTCCTGCTCCTCTCCATCGGATCTTTACCTCCTTAGACCCACCCCACCCCACAAGCACTCTCTCCCCACTCCTCCTAATTTTTCCCCCCTCCTACTAATGCGCATTCTACTCTCCACTCTCTCCCCATCCATCCTGACCCCCTTCTGCTGCTCGTCTTTGAGCTTGGATGAACCGGAGGAATGAGGCGACAGGTACATGGATGGAAGGAAGAAAAAGAAGACAAGAAATGTGCTCAGATTTTGTAAAATACTGTGAGATTAAGTTCTCTTGTGAAACATGTAGTTAAGAAATATATTGAAAATACAGATTTTTTTTATTTTTTTTTATTTTTTACTTCAGCCAGCATGGCAACATAATAATCTGTTCTAGTTCATTCTGTGCAGCGATCATGCTGATAGCTGAGCTACATGAACTGTTAGATGAGGACATCATGTGTTGTCCAGAGAGGTCAGCCTCACTGCTCACTTTTCTTTCAACACATTTACTGTGTGTGATATTGCAAATCGCCCTGACAACGTGCGAGTGTCAGGGCGGTGTCAGGGAGGCAGCTTGCAAGAAACCAAGAGTCCAGTTGACAAATTAAAGATTCTTGTAGCACCATAATTATCATGTAGGCTTGAGTACTTTAATGAATATTTTACTGAAATGGAAGTGCAGTTCACGTCATGTATGGTAATTATGTAGGCTATGAAATTCAGAAGTTTACTGAGCATTTATTTTCATAAATTGTTTCCTATACAAATATACCAAAGAAAATGTGCTTTGCCTGTACATTTTATGAAGGTTAAAATTAAGTCAGTGCCTGATAAAAGTCCCAAATACTTTTGGTAGTTATAGAGAAAAGTACTTTTTCTACTTATATTTCAAAATTGTATTTATTTTTTTTTTTTTCAAAATGCACTTCTTTTACTTGTAACTTAAGCAATGTACCAGTACGAGTACTGTTGTCAACACTAGTACAATCCCAGTCAGTAATGACGGCGTCCAGCCCATGCTGGTGTTTGAACAATCAAAATATTGTGTCGGGTTATTCTTTCCGACAGTTTAGTTGTGGGAGTTACTTGAAACAGTTACACAGTTGGAGATGGTTAAAACTCACACTAAAAGTTTCCAAAGCAGTTTCACAGCCTTGACTGGGAGGAACCTCTTCCAGGAAAACGCAGTGTGGTGCACTTCGACATCTCGTATCACTCTGTAGAAACAAACAGCAGGACCGCGGGTCTTGTGACACGCTGCTCATTTACTTATATAGGTGGCTTGTAAGAATCACTTATACGAGACACTGATTAGCAGCTTAAACTGTTGAGGTTGTTCATGTTCATTCATTGTTTTGCCTTCGCAGCAGATTCCTCTGTGAGTGTGAGTGACCCTGACCTTAATAGAGAAACAGCTCAGATCAAAGACGCTCAATGAAGTCTGACACATTACCTGCTCCCCCCGCCGATGTTTGTGACTCACTTGTTTGTGACTTTGTGCTAAATATAAAGAGCAGCTTCTTCTGTGCTGAGCGAAATAAGAAAAAGACATAAACTCATTTTGGTTTTTAGATGTTTATGAATCTAATATCACTTTTCTTAACAAATCTACTAAAAAGGGGTTCCAGTGTTGTACAGATATGTTATTTTATTGTTGACACTGGACACCTTAGTTTATTCTGAGTCTGCCTGCGTAACATTTGCTCAAAACTACACACAGTAATTGATTTAAAAGGTTTGTGTTTTTCATGTGGCAGAGTGAAACAAATATAGTGAGCAAATTAATGGATTTGAATACGAGCTTCACTTTGACGCTTCCCTCACTGAATTTAAACCCGTGAGCACCTTGTGAAAGCAGGCCCGATCTCACCTGACGGAGAATCTTTGAACAATTATTCATCAAACATGCCAAATGATTGAGGGGAAGAGGGACAGTCATGGTGTTTGTGTTCATCTCTTGCTGTGTGGTTTAACATTAAATGGTTGACATGGTGGGATGATGGTCTGACTGTGCAGTCACCAGAACACCTGAGCCCCCCCTAAAACATGCCTGGCCACCGATTGGCTCCCGCTAATGACTGACAGTTAATCTTTGATTTAGACTGACCCTCTTCTCGTCTCAGATAAGCACTTGGTTGCACAGCTTCAACTCTGAAAAAACATTTATTTACCTTCAAGTCAAATCATTAATGAATACCTTTGCTGTAAAGCCAGCATCTCTACAGCACTTTATCTTTACTTTGTTTCTCTGGAGGGTCTCAAGCATGAATCTGGTCTCAGCAGAGGTCATACATTTTTACAGTGCCATAATGCCGTAAAAAGTGATATTAGTCATATTTTTCAAGGCTGATATTGTGGTGGTATTTATATTTTCATTACCTGTTTTGAATTGTCATTAAAATCTTTGATTACTGAACAAGAGTGCATTTATTACAAACATATTATTCAAACAAACAAGATGTAGTGAAACTCCAGTCACATCAGATGGCTATTGATTTATTTTTATCTGAATGCCATCAACTACCGAGCCCATTTTTTTTACCCCGATTAACAGGTGGAATGTTGTGTCGTTGGTGATCACAAATAACTAAATATCACTGCACAATCGTTTGAGTTGATGTAACGTCAACTCTTCCACAATTTTATTTTCTGACTACCAAACCTGTTGATGATTAGAGCATGACTCTGCTTTTCCATGACTCTGTTCACCTTTCTCGTCACATATTTTTTTATTCATATACTCCTGAGACACACCTTCACAGAATGAACCACTCCCTCCAATGTTGTTGTGATGAATGTTGCGCTATTATTGGCATTTCAATCATTAAATGATCAAAGGTACCGTCCGTTGCTCTTGCTATTATTTGTGAATTTAATCTGTTCATCTTTGTCCATCCATCTTTTCCTGGACTTTATGCTAAATAGACTTTGCTCTTGCATGTTTGCTCAGTCGCTAAGGAGTGGGGCTGCTTTCAATTGCAGGTGAAACTCTTCATTGTTAACCACACGCTGTGACTGTATTCTCTCTCGCTCACTTTCCCTCGCTCCGTCTTGTCTTGCTCTTTTCAGAGGGCTTTTAGAGAGAAACTCTTGAAAAGCAACAGACATTCTCTCATTCGGCTGTTTTACTCCCGCTCTCTTGTGTCTCTATCTGCTCTCTTGACTGCCCAGGAAGGTGTGTGTTGTTTGCTTAAGTTAAGCTGTGCTAGGAACATGTTCACCGTTGTTATGTACAAAAACACACACGGATGCTCAAACACACACACAAACGTGCATGTGGTTACTGTCTTGTGCTGACTTAACATAAATCACTTTACCGGTAAGTCCCAGTCAGACTTTCCAAATGTCCTTTTACTCTAACACAAACATGAGGAAGTATTGAAGGCCCACCAGTTCCAACATTTCCTGTCCTTTTTACCGAATTTCTGCCATTCTAAGCAGAAAAATTTCACACCCATTAAAACTCCATTTCCCATCATACCTCTCTCTCTCTGTACACCAGCATCACTCTCTCAGGAAAAACAAGCTTTTTTATTATATGTGTATTCAGCACTGGTGATAGATTACTGGAGCATGAAAATCCTGAGACATCAGTTTCAAAGTACGTAGCTCGGCACAAGTTAAACCTGAGCAGTTGTACAATCCCCGCTTGATACAGAAAAGTTTTAAAGCGAGACGAGCGCTAAAGGAAGCACTGTATTCATGATTTTTATTGTTCTTGTAAAACATTGGGGAGTTTTACGTCTCTGTGCTTTGAATAGCTGTTGATCTGAGAAGTAATATTTCAGTGATACTTTAAGCAGTAAGTACACATGTACATTTGGATCTTCTTGCCAAACGTTAACTTCCCAAAAAATAAAAAGTGGGAGTACAACTTAAGTTATATACAATGAAAATATGGAAATGTCATTTGGTCAAATGATGTTATGTGTTTTTTAATATGTTCTAAAACAAGTGCCTTCGACTAATAGTAAAAATCTTGCTGAGATCTGCCCACATACACATGTACCTGCTTTAGCTCCTCCCTCCTCAGCTCTCTTGCTTTGCAGCTTTGGCTCAGTGTGTGTGTGTGTGTGTGTGTGTGTGTGTGTGTGTGTGTGTGTGTGTGTGTGTGTGTGTGTGTGTGTGTGTGTGTGTGTGTGGGTGTGTGTGTGTGTGTGGGTGTGTGTGCAGAGGAGGCTGGACTCTGTGCTCAGTGCCCTGCTGTACCTGTCTCTCATGGAGGTGGACTAACACTCCCAGAGCAGGCGGTCAAGCAGCAGCGTGCTGTGAAGCAACAGAGGTAGCTATCCTCCTCCTCTCCGATCACTCTGCTTCCTCTTCTCTTTTTCAGCACCATCCCTCAGCTCAGCTTCAGGGTGTTTCTCAAGTAGTTTTCTCTCTGTCACTCTCACTTCCCTTTCTCCCACACTGCCTTTGGTTTTGATTTATTGTACGTCAGTGGCAACTTTCTGTGTGACTGGTCATTATTTTTTAGTCTGTTGTTTTAAATTTAAAGGGTGCTACTTTAAAATGTTTTTCTCACCTTCTGTTCCATATTTAATGTGTCTTGTGCTGGAAATAAGTAAGATATCAGGCTTGTTGAAGCTACTGTGCTGCCTTGTGACCTTGTTTTGAGGTCCCTGGTTGGACACTCTGAAGCGGTCGCCTTCACGTGCACATTTGTGCACCTACTGCCAAGATGGCGGCTTCCATAGGCTTGCTTTGCTCAGTAGAAGGGATGACTGTCACTCAGGATAGAGCAACAAACTAAGGGATGCATTGTTCCTGACTGTGGCACAACGCTTAGACTTTCTTTCCGTAATCTGCGATAAACTGGGGGTCAAAGGGAGTTTTGTTGACATGCAAGCATCTGAAAAAGAAATCTGCACAAACATTCCTGAATGACGGTGCTGATTTAATGATTGGACCTTCAAGTATTAGGGTAAAATATTCTTCCCTTTTTCTCTCTGTGAGGAACTTCTCTTGAACAATTCCTGGGCTCATGTGATTATTTGAGAAAAAAGATGGGATTTGCCATCTACAGTCAGTTCACAATCTGCAGAAAGCCCGTAAAAGCTTGTGTGTCCGGTCATAAAACAATTCTGTGCCCCATAATGTGCTGTTAATACGTAGAGAATCAGGTGCTTCTATCAATCATAAACATAATGTGATGGGCAGTAACTAGAACATCTGAACGGAGCAGGAGATTGGCACTGTTACCCAATCAAATCCTTGATCTTTAACTTCCTTCACCGGCTCACTGGCTGTTCCTTTCCTCCTGTTCTGCTCCGAGGTCATGACCTTTGACCAGGTCAACTCTGTGTCTGAGCTCTGAGTGTTTGTGTAGATTATGTTTAACTGAAGAACTGCTGGCAGTTCCTGTTAAACTGCAACAACAGTGCTGGAATCATCACAGAAGTAGTGTCACACCAGAGGGGCCCCAAGCTCTTCCTTTAACCTGCTGAGACATCTTCTGTAAATCTTTAGGTTCTCTGTGAGTAAAGGTTGTGATTTGTGTTCCCTGCAGTTAATTATCTACCTGTTCCTGCCTCAAGTTTCCTCCTCCCCTCTTTGTTATACTGCAACATGTGACTGCATGCACATACGTATAGGGCCGCAGCTTCTACAGACTTTCGATCACAGGCCTGCACGTGAAATACTTTTTAGTTTTGTCCTCAAATACTTTCTCTTTTGTTATATCCCCACTCCTTTTGTAGCAAGTATTCCTCTTCAAATACACTTAAATGTCAAATAAACCCTCTCACATTAAAACTGCTCTAGTATTTCTAATGTTATGCAAAGGAAGAGAGATTAAAACAGACCATGTGAGTTTCACTTCACTTGTGACACAGTCAGCACTGAGGAAGTTCAAAATATCTCCAAGTGGTCAAAAGCAGGAAGCAGGCAACCCCACACCAAGAATGAGTTTTGACACACAAAGCATCACAGAAAAAAAAAAAATGGGAGGGGGGGGTGCTTGTGTGTGTCACACAGTGCATCGACCTCACAGCGTTACATGGCTACGTTTTATCACGCAGCAGAACTCCCAAAGTGAATATTGTCCTCCCTTTGTCATCAGTCTGGCCAGATAAGGCCGATAAGAGATGGAGTCATGTTAGCACTTCACATGATAGAAAGGAATGGAGGGAGGGCAATGCAGAGCAGTCAAAGTAAAGAGAGACAACAACTTTAAAACAAATCATGGTTCAGTGGGTTTTAAAGTAGCAAAGGACTGGGACAACCTTGGTGATCTTTTCTTTTGAGTAATAGTTCAAACTGTTATTCTCAGGGATCAGAACCAGAATTCACATACACATAAACAGTTTTCAATATATGTTTGTTAAGAAGGATGTTTTTTTTATAAAAGCTAATGTCACCTCAACCTGTGTCACCATGCAGTGACCCTCTGCTGGTTAAAGATGGATGAGGAAACGTCTCATTCTTCCTCATATCATGTTTGACCTGAATGCCCTTTGTAAATCAATAAGACATTTTCCTGCAAGGAGACATACAGTATTCCTATTTTACCACTTTGTTATTATATTTAGCGCATCGTTTTGCTATCATATTACAGTAGCTGATAGTATACTGATGTGTGTGTGTGCGTATATGTGTGCGTGGCAGAGTGGGATATCGGGTCGGGACATACAAGTGTGCAAGTTACAATGGTTGCTTGACTTTGAGGTGTTCTACCTTCACTGACTGCCTCACCTCCCTCCACCAAAATCCAGGCAGTCTTATGACCCACAAAGAAACACAACACCCACCTCTGTAACTATCAAGAGCCTCGTGTGTTATTTGGCCTGTTTGCTTACATGACATTTTTGGTCTGAAGTTAGCTGCACGTCCAATTGAATTGCGTCCCTCAGTGTCATACACAGCGTGGAGCTTTGCGGATTTAAGATTGCTGTGGATTTTTCCGTTCTGAATGCCTGCTATGTTGGAAAATAACACAGTAAGAGGTTTAGGCTTTGGGAAGCCGATTTCTGATTGTTCTCTGTTCCTCTTTTAGAGCTTCACCCCTTAATGAGTGGGCACACACACACACACACACACACACACACACACACACACACACACACACACACACACACACTAAAAGTGACGGACTTTCAACTTTCTTATCGATAAAGTGTGTGTGTGTGTGTGTGTGTGTGTGTGTGTGTGTGTGTGTGTGTGTGTGTGTGTGTGTGTGTGTGTGTGTGTGTGTGTGTGTGTGTGTGTGAAAAGGCTGTGCATGTTAATTTGTCTTACACAAACTGGTTGCACACACACACACAGCATGTGACCTAGTCATTCTTAGTGAACCTTGAACTGCAGGTTTCAGGGTTTACAGCCCTTCATTCTCTTTGATAAGCGTCAGAGGTCAGCGAGGGATGTGAGGGACTCCAAAAAACAAGGCTGTAAAAGTGGTGATAATGTAAGGCGTCATAGAGATTTATAGTTGTTGTATTTCCACTGTTCTGTGCAGGTCACATTATGTGTCTTAGTTGGCCAGGCAGGTAATCTTGTGAATCAGTTTGCTTTGACACAGATGTGGCCTTGTTGGTCAAACTGTGCCTCCTGATCACTGCCCTGTTCCCTTTTTGATCGTATTGACTGTTGTTACTTTTCTCTATTGCATGCTTTGCTAATGCTTGCCAAACTGTCACTCGTGTCCCTCTTTAGGCTCCAGATCTGATTGGATGGTTTCATCAGAATGACAGCCGAAGATCCTGCTTCTTCCTCGACTATGAGCAACAACGCTGCACCCTCCAAGCCCTCCAAACCCTCCTCCCTTCATTCTCTCCATGGACAGATTAACGTCCCAGAAGGTGTTGCTGGTGCGAGCAACGAGGCCGCACTTGTGGCCCTGATGGAGCGCACCGGCTACAGTATGGTTCAGGAAAACGGCCAGCGTAAATACGGCCCTCCTCCTGGCTGGAGCGGTCAGTCTCCTCCTCGGGGATGTGAAATCTTTGTCGGCAAGATCCCGCGGGATGTTTACGAGGATGAGCTGGTCCCGGTCTTTGAGTCTGTTGGACGCATCTATGAGATGCGCCTGATGATGGACTTTGATGGGAAAAACCGAGGGTACGCATTTGTGATGTACACAGAGAAACACGAGGCCAAGAGGGCCGTGCGGGACCTCAATAACTTCGAGGTCCGGCCTGGGCGGCTGCTGGGGGTCTGCTCCTCCGTGGACAACTGCCGTCTTTTCATTGGTGGCATTCCCAAGACCAAGAAGCGCGAGGAGATCCTGGATGAGGTCTCCAAGGTGACGGAGGGAGTCTTAGATGTGATAGTTTATGCCAGTGCCGCGGACAAGATGAAGAATCGTGGCTTTGCCTTTGTCGAGTATGAGTCGCACCGTGCAGCAGCCATGGCACGTAGGAAGTTGATGCCCGGACGTATTCAGCTGTGGGGCCACCAGATTGCAGTGGACTGGGCTGAGCCAGAAATTGATGTAGATGAAGATGTGATGGAAACGGTGAAGATCCTCTATGTCAGAAATCTAATGATGGAGACCAGCGAGGAAACAATTAGACAGGTGAGAGTGACTGACTCTGCAGTTTAGTGCTTGACTCAAATTACTAAAGGAAGGAAGTGAGAGACATGATCCGAGGTGTTTGTGATTCTGTCCGGACATTTTTCCAGTAAAGTCCAAACAAATTACTTAATTACTTAATTAATTAATTAATTAATTAAAGACTTACTAAAAGCAAGGAGGATGAATTTCAGCTTTAAAATGTAATTGTTCCTGCAAATTGACGCTTTATTTTATTAAATTATTATTTTTTTGAAGGATAGAAATTCCATTTTGTTTTTTTAGCGGTTTCCATGGTTCATGGCCACAACCTTTTCTTTCCTTCTCTCACCTAGGTTTTCAGCCAGTGGAACCCTGGATGTGTAGAACGCGTAAAGAAAATTCGCGACTACGCTTTTGTCCACTTTACCTCCCGGGACGACGCTGTGCTGGCGATGGACCACCTCAACGGGACAGAGGTCGAAGGATCGTGCATTGAAGTGACGCTCGCCAAGCCAGTTGATAAAGAACAGTACTCACGCCAGAAGGCCTCGAAGGGAGGAGTTCCTGCAACCCCGGAGGCTACGCCGCAGAACTACATTTACCAGTGTGATCCCTACACGTTAGCTTACTACGGCTATCCCTACAACACCCTCATCGGACCCAACAGAGATTACTTTGTTAAAGGTAAGAATTCATTTTTTCTGTGTAGCATTAGTAGCAATCAGCCGATGTTTCTTTTTTTAATAAATGTTGGTAACGGGAGAAACATTAACATCTCATAATGACTCCTAGAATGTGTTACTGAACGAGGAATGACAAGCACACTGAGTCAGGCGTACTATGATTGTGAATTGGTCATGATGATATAGATATCGAATTAATCTTTGTTGACATGACAGGTCTCACGTTTTGAAAACTCTTTAACTGATGGGTTTGTGGCTTTAAAATCAGACCTGTTTAAAAGCCAGACAACCCAAGCTGATACACCAATGAATGCTAATCCCATTACCTTCAATGACTGATTCCATATGGTTTTGGGTGGTAGCAATAAAATCTATTGGAATCTATTTTCAACAATCATTGTGTTTTGGTTTTCTCTCCAAAGGATTCCCAATGATACAGAACAATGGTAATCTCTCACATCCTTATTCTTACTTATTCTTTTAATGAATATGTTTTCTAACACCATACTTTTCTTGCTGTGCTGTCACCTCCCATTTCATGCTGGGTAATTATCAAAAGCTCACAGAACAAGCTACAAACATGGAATACCATTTCACAGTGCTGGGAATGCCCATACCTGCATATCTAAGAGTCAGTACAGTGCTCAGGAGCGATGCTAAACGTGACACCAAGAACTTCCAAAACCAACAAATATGCCCTGAGGAAATATTGCTGAGAGGTTTCCTGTTAGTGCTGCTCTCTGAGTGAATTATTGCCCCGACGTTAGAGATTAATAGGAACTTTCTAGTAAAATAAAAGCCCCCTAGCAAAAGTTATCTCTGCCACCCAAGTCCCAGACCCCAGCCCCTTCATCATATTACTTTAATTGTATTTTAAGCAGGTACTGTGCGAGGTCGTGGTCGTGCTGCTGCAGGTAATCGTACCCCTGGACCACGGGGGTCGTACCTCGGAGGTTACTCTGCCGGTCGCGGCATCTACAGCCGCTACCATGAGGGCAAGACCAAGCAGCCCGAAAAGCCATATGAGCTGATGCCCAGTCTGGAGCTTGCTGCCTCCGTCAACCCAGTTGGCATCAAACCTGGCACAAGTCAGTGAGATAGATACATCCATCTATGTCGTTGCCCATCTCAAATGCCTTTACTAAACCATCCTTCGCATGATTATCTCTCCTGTGTGGTTTGAGGAGCTTTTTGTAAATCGTCACAGCAGTTATTGGCTGGTCATGTGCAAATGGAGGTCCAGTCAGAATACGGTGGTCCTTCCGACATGACCAGAAAGTAACTGCTATGTTTTATTCCTCATTCTGTTCCTCGTCTCTCTCTTACCAACTTTTTCACATTGCGGGTGCTCAGACTAACAGCAGTACTGTGTGATGGAACCCAATCGGGTGCATGAGTCAGGGCTTGTTTCAGCAACTGATGAAATGTAAACAAAAACTAGCAATATCTCTGAGAGGCAATCCAGTCTTTCAGCAAAGCAATCTGAATAGTATTGCCAAGTCTTATCCAACTAATTGAACCTGTACACTTCACAAAATGGTGTAGCTGGAACTCATTTAATTGGCTCGTGTTTAGCCCAGACATCCCACTGTGCTGAGGTTTCTGCAGCCATTTCGGACTGTTTTCGAGAGTGTTTGAAGAAATGTGTCTTTCCAATTGAAGAGGCTGTTGGGTCTTCACACAGTGCTGTTAATGATCTGAACACACTTGTACTTCTGCAATCATGTTTTACACATGCACTTAGGTTTGCCTTTAATTTTTGAAGATGATTGATGACATCTTTTAATTTTTATAAATAACTTCTGGTGGGGGGTGTTATAAGAAAACAAAAAAACATTTTCCTTTCTATCATTCAACAATGACTATGGTATAAAAGATTGTGGCTAATCTCTCTGGTGTCTTGAAAAAAGGATTATTTGCTGGTGAACGAAAAACAATTTATTTCTTTGTACCTTTCCTGACAATGAGAGGGAAATACATTTGCACTTACAAGAACACAAGGAAATAAAACGGCATAGCTCAACAGAAACCATTTAACCAAAATTAAGTTTCATTTTGATGTGAGTGAGTCATTTAAAGTTGTGTACATTTTAAAAATGTACAAGGTGGAAGGCTGAACATTTGGAAAGAGAAACATAAAATGCAAACACTGGTATTAAAAGAAATCCCTCCACATCAGAACTGTTAGATTAATTGTCTTTAACATATTAATTTCATTATCGGTTAATGCATTCTGTAAAATGGACTTTGTTGATGTTCCTTGATTTGACCTTAATCTGGAGCTCTGTGTGTGCGTGCACGTGCGCACGTGTGCGTGCTTGTTTACTGGGGTTAATCCACAGTTGAGTACCATCACACCCGAATCACACCCCGATGCCAGTTTGTGTCACTTCTTTTTTCCTTTTTCACGTGTGTCATATCTCTTACCCTTCTTTCCTCTCGCTATTACATTTTGCATTCTTTTCATTGATTCTCCTGTAGCATCAGTTGAAGCAACCTGCTGTGCTCTCTGGTCAGCGTGTCTGTTATCCAAGCTCTCATTTCTCTGTCTTTCTTTGCGCAGTGGCATTGCAAACACTGGGTGGGCAGTACCCAGTGTTTAGTGCCCCTCCTTCAGCCAAGCTGATGGAGGATGGAAAGGTGCACACAGTGGAGCATCTTATCAACCCTCTGGCTATACAGCACTCTGAACACACCACTGCTACTGCTGCTGCTGCCGCCGCTGCTGCCGCCGCCGCCGCCGCCACTGTCTTACCGGCAGTCTCGACTCCCCCACCTTTCCAGGTGAGTGTTTAATGTATGTTTCAAGCTGATAAAGCACGAGAAAATCCAGCTCTTCAGATTCAACACAATCCACTTTTCTCCCTGTAATATTCCTCAGGGACGTCCAATCACTCCTGTCTATGCGATGGCCCACAACGTACAGCGCATCCCGGCCACTGGCGGCTTGTACGGACACGGCTACGTCCCCATCACAAACTACACCAACACGGCAGCTCTGGCTGCTCTACAGAAAAACGCTGCCGTGGCGGCCGCTGCATACGGAGGCTACGCCGGCTACGCTGTGCCACAAGCCTTCCCAACCGCCGCCTTCCCACTGCCCATTCATGATGTCTACCAGACATACTGATACAGCCACCGTGCCTGTGACTGAATGACATCGGTCCTAAAAGTAAAAAAAAAAAAAATCCAATAAATACAAAACGGAAAAAAAAAACTCATGAACCTGACGGTTGTAGACCGTAGAATGGCAACCTGACATCTCACAATTGTCTCTGTCAGCCGTGGCCTGTGTCAGACGAGTTGACACTATATTGTTGTTGTTTTTTTAAATTAGGCTGCTTGTTGTTGTTTTATTTTCTCCTTAATACTGTAACAAACAGAAGACAGTCCATCCCTCCAACAATAACCAGAACGCAAAGTAAGTCAGACTCAGCCGCTCATTCCTGACAGGAAATCTGAAGGTACGCTTGAGTATTTATGAAGAGAATACGCATATTTAAAATGTTATAAGCCTACACAAGTATGAAAGAAAAATAAGTTTTTGAAAAAGAAATACATGTTGAAGAGGAACTACTAATAACTGAGAACACCACTGAAGGCTGCAGTCTCTGGATATACTATTTTCTTTTGTTTCTTTTTTTGTTTTAGGATTTTTTGGTCAGTATATAGTATTTTCTCCAATTCTACACTGTAGGTGATGCTGTCCATCCAAGCTGTTTGAATGTTTATTCTTTGAAAATGCCTGTTTGGTACTCTTTGGTTTATTTAGGTTTTTGTTTGTGCTCAGTTGTTTTAAATGAAGGTTTTAGGTATTCTTCTTGAGTTTTATTTGCCTCTCATTAGTTTGCTTGTTTTACTCCCCTTTCAACCTTTAAAATGTGTTTCTCGGCTTTTTCGTCTACTGAATATTGCAAGGGTGGCACAAAACTGTGGGCAACAAATTGAGATAGAAAACTGGATTTTCTTTTTTTTGGGGGGTTTTAAACAAAAGGGGCAAACCAGCCTGACACATCGTGTGTAACTAGACGGTTCCCATCTTAAATTGTGCCAACAGGGGGCTGAGACTGAATATAGTAGGGTTTTTTTTTTTTCCTCTCTTGTATGTGTTTTTATTGTCTTATAAATTGTTTTGACTCTTGTGAACAAATATGGACAGAAATGAGAGATGGACGAGAGCGATCCATCTCATAAACAGCTCCTGCATTTGTCGATGCTAACCCCGCCAAAAAAAAAACACACGAAAAAAAACAAAAACCACTGAAAGCTACAAACACTCCAGACTGATGACTTTAGACTCTGTGCCTGACTACAGTGCCTTACATCTTTGTACTGTATGCACAATGCTCGTCTTTTTACCGTGCCTTTCCTTAAAAAAGAACAAACAAAAATAAAAGGCTAAGCCTGTAGCGTTGGCCTAAGGTTTGCAGTTTTCTCCGTTCATGGTTCCCATTTATCAGGTCTGAGGTCTTACTGTACTGAGGTGAGACCAACAGGTCTCAGCCTCTCAAGCCAAATGTACGGAGGCTATACCTCTTTTCAAAAAAGCTCCTGCAATAACACTCCATTGTCTCTCTGTTTCTCGTCCACCAACTGTGGCTGACCGAGGTGCACTTAAAGCGTATTTATATAAAGGCAAACGGTTGCCTCTTTCAGATGAAGTGACAATAAATGCTGGGCATGATTTCATGTGTGAACTGGACTCGTTTGGCTTTTTACAATGTTTGTATGTATGACTTTTTTTTTTTTTTACATGAAGCGTATAAAAGCCTTTTTTAAATGCTCAGTGGAAACAAAACTCTGCTGTTTAGAGAACACAAATTTTAATAATTATGAACTGGGGATAACGGGAGAAACGTCCCACATTGATAAATGATTACCTTTTTACAAAAACATGCCAAACTTTTGTAAAATGTTTTTCAATCCATTTCAATTTCACTTTTATTTGATTGTATTTATTCTCTATTTCCCCACTATAGTTTTAATAACGCGTCACTAAATCTGACTGCTCTGGATTTTGAAACACAACTGCTTTATTAAGTACTCCTGTAGTATAATGCAGCACCACAGCTTTGTACACAGAGGTCATTTATACAAAAAAAAAAAAGACTTAGTTTCTCTAAAATAACCAAAGGTTTAGATTTAACGATACATTCATTTTTGAAGGTTTAGTTTGCGGAGGTGCTGAGCTCAACTAATATTTTTCCTGCCCCAGTTGGGTTAATGTTAAAACATTATAAACTTCCTAACCCAACCTTATGAAGTTATCATATGCTTCAATTCTAATCTTATTGATGATCTGAAGTAAAACGGGCAACTTTTACCGTTTGTGAAGCCAGAACTTACATCAGAAATGATGCACAAGTGCATTTAATTAAGTGGCTGGTGGGTATAAAACATTGCTCCGAGTTCTTGAATCACAGACTTTTGTTTATATTTGTATGAGTTTCATCTCTCCTCTGAAACTGGATTTAATGTAGAAAACAAACTGCTGGTAACAACATTTATTATCTTGTATGATGACAGTATGTCGGGATATATTTAATATATGCATTATGTGTGTTGTGTATGAAGTGAGAAGAAAAGGTATAATATATTATGAAAACATATTTCTTTTCCTTATTTACACCTTGTTTAGGGATAAGTCAGAGTAACAAGAGTAGAAAAAAAGCATTTGTTTTTTTTTGTTTTTTTGCCAAAGTGTCCAATAGTTTTTAAACTTTCAAGGTTATTGCTCTTTTGTTATGTGTAATTTTGTTACTCTTGCTTTATTTGAACTATAGCTGGTGTTAGGAGTGGGAACACTGAGGTCTTCACGTTCAGCCACACTTTATCAGTTTCAGCAGCAAAGGTTAAAGCTGGTTCACTGAGGTGTTACAACCCGCTGGCACTTTGAGCCGCCGGTGTTGCAACTCTGTCCGTCAGTGTTTGGCCAAACTGTTAAAGGTCTAATAATGATTTAGCTGCCATCGAAATTTCATTGGCGGAAAGACGATGTTCTAGTCCTTGTTCCCCTCAAAACACTGGCTTCACTTTGTATTACCTGCATTTCACCCACGCTGCAGCAGCAGGCTGAACCTCCTGCATCGATGGCGCGGAACTACATTATGCCATGTTTAATTTACCTGTTTAAACTCTTCCTAGTGTGTGCCTTATTGCCAAGATGTGCCCTTTGCTATACCTGTGTAGACTTATGCAGACTGTTTTCTATCTGAAGGTTTGTTTAAAACAAAAACTGTTCTGCTCTGTTATATTTATAGCTATACAATAGATGAATAAAGCATTTTTGAAAGGAAAAGAAGCCGTTGTCTTTTCATGTTTTCCTGTAAAGCGTCTCAACTGTGTCTCTAGCTTCAGATTAAAAAGGAAAACAAGGAAAGTACTAAATAGGTCAGAAGTTTCTGGAACGCTCCGGAATTGTAAGACTTCATACATCAGCCATTATGATGCAATGTGCTGTGGTGGAGAAGGAGCAAAGTATTGGGACAATGTTTCATAAACGTCTCTGTGGCAGATGAACTTTACTCTAGAAACATGCTGTACCCCAGCAAGAACTTCACGGAGGATTTAAAAAGTTGTGACACGGTGCAAAATGTGGAGGAACAAATTCAAAGATGAAGATTTTTCTCCTGTCAAACAACTGTTTCAAAAACTTTCCAAGGGTGACCAGAATAATAAGCATAAATAATAAGGATACCAATGAGAATCAGTGAGCCCAAAAAAATAAAATGTAAATCCTAAAATATTGATAGATCTCAAATTTGAGCCACAGTAGAAGACATTAATATGTGCGTTTAATGGCAGTGTCACAAAAACGCACATTGACCCGCAGTTTGACCCACATATCAAACACTTGCCTTCTTAATATCTTTCTTCTTTATCTTGAGCTTTAAAAGCGGAACATCTAAAATGTTGCAGATTATATTGAAAGAATAACATCGTTTTCACAATAAGCTCACAACTATCACAGCTCTCCGTTTAACATAATAAAATAAACAAGTACAGTACAGCCACATAAAAGACTATGCTTCTCTATATGTGACTGAAAAGAGGTATGTGGAGGTAAAATGTAAAAGTCCCATGATATATTTAATCTCTTGGCGGTCTTGTTACCACATACTACGTTTGTAATATAATATTGTAGGTATTTTTTAAACTAAATATTGGTATACTCCACTATGTGTGGAGTTTGCATGTTCTTCCAGTGCAGGCATTTCTCTCTGGGCACTCATGTGTCCCAACTAATGACTCTATTACCAGCAGGTGTGTGTGTGTGTGTGTGTGTGTGTGTGTGTGTGTGTGTGTGTGTGTGTGTGTGTGTGTGTGTGTGTGTGTGTGTGTGTGTGTGTGTGTGTGTGTGTGAGACTCAACACTGCGAAGGCAGAGGAGTACAATAAAGAGAAGTAGGCCTAGATAAATATCTAAAAATGCGTTTTCCTTATCCAATTCTGAAGATTGTTTATAAGTCATAAATATTTGACTGTATGATGAAGAGCCAGTATTTGATCCACTTTCTTTCTCGGTGTCTATTGGGAGGACTGAAATACCCATTACATTTAGTTTTCACATTTAGCCTTTATGCATTAGTACATATCTCCTTTACCTTCTATAACATCTGGTCTCTAATAGGCATACATTGAATCAATATTGTTTATTTTGGCCTTTTAATGCCATACAATGACTTAAATTGCCATCCAAAACTGCTCCAGTCCCAAAAAAACTGTTCCATTTCATGCTGGCAAGAAAAGTTCAGCGTTTGAAGCCTTAATGTGTGTTGCAATGTTGCCATCTGCTGGTAAATCCTTGATCCGAGCAGCCTGCAACATCGCCACTGTTCAGACCAGTCAGTGCAGGTTTTCACTGGCAGACATGTTGGTGCCACAATCGTCAGAGCAGGAAACACGAGCCACATTAAAACCATTATATCCGTGTAGTATTCACGAGAAAGAAATTCTACCATAACTTTTGTGTGTTTAATGACAGGTGTCACTTACATGTCCAAGAATACAATACTGTATATTGAGTTTTTCGCCTGTGAATAGTATCTATTTATATTATTTGAATTTAATAAATTACGTTTCCATGTTAATTAGGTTTGAAAAAAAATGGACAAGACACCAAGATGCATCGTTTAAACTAAATCCAAGCTGTTTGTATTATTGTAACTACACTTCCCATGATGCTTTAGGAACTGTGTGCGCGCGCGCTGTCAGTGCTCGGCCGATGCTGGATTTCGCAGATCTACAAACTCTAAGGATCTGCGGTGCGCGTGTGTAAGAGCTTCAGTGGTCCATCCAGACGCTTGTAGCGGACGCTAAAATGCGCTGCCGCTCCTCGGCGCGTCCTCGGTTTATATTTGGCTTAAAGGAGACGCAACAAAGCGCACAAAATGGTTGCGCGCAGGGCCCGGGCGAATAAGTAGGTTTACTATAGCTTTAAGAACAAGAAATAGTGTCTGCTTCTTTAAAATATATTGGTTTATTGCTGAATAGATAATTAGGAAAAGTTTTCAATTTCTAATCAATAAATATATGCATTTAATTTGCGACGTTGCCAACAGAAAATGCAGCACTGTCGGATAAAGGCCGCTTTCAGTCAAAGCGTCTTTAAAGCAGATGAGCTCAGTTTTTACTCAATTTGCAAGTAAACCTGCTCGACTTGAAGTCACTTTGAGGTTAGCGCGAGCGTCTTAACGGTAATGGACCCGGCGGACGACCGAGCCAGTGATGTAAATACAGGTGAAAACCCGACGGGGGACAAGGCCGCAGAGCAGACCCCGCTCACTGGTACGGACGGTACGCCGCGCAGGGCGCTCAGAGAGCGGGGAGCGAGCCGCCCGAGGTCCGGCGTCTCCCCTTCAGTAGCGGACGTTAACGGCGCTGCGGCGTCGAGCCCGCAGACCTCTGGACGGGTGTTAAGGGACAGGTCAACGAGGGCAGTGCCGGCCTGGCTGAAGGACACCAGGAGCGACGAGGACGAAGACGAACCGAGTCCAGACAGCGGAGCGGCCAAGCGTAGGAAAGTGTCCAACTCCAGGCGGAAGAAACACTCCGAATCTGCGGGTCCGGCTGAAGCTGGAGGGGCGACAGCAGGAGACAGCCTTCAAGCCACAGAGTAAGTTTTTTTTTTTCTTCTTCTTTTTTTTTTGTAATTGAACAGTTTTCGTTAATTGACTTTTGTTTACAATGAGTCTCCAGCGTGTGTCGGTCGGTTCCTGTCAAAGCAGCACGCCTTCAGCGTGGCTCGTCCCCCTTCTGCTGTCTGCATGGGAAAGGGTGGAGAAACTTACCTGGATTCAGAAAAGCCCACACTTTTACGAAAGCCAGAAACTTTTACATGCATTAGATTAACAGAGTTGTCATCATGTCGCTTATAATGTTTTCTTCTGTGCAGCCCACAGGACGTGAACAAACCTGCCACAGATGCTCAAGGTAATCAATGACATCCTTCACTGAATCTGCAGCTTTCTGCACAAACTGAGCCAAGTCACAAACATGGCATGTAAAATGTTACTAAAGCAAGTATTTCTGTCTGTATTGGACTTTCAGGTAAAATTAGGTCAAATGTGAAAATAAAAACAATGGGGGGGGGGGGGGGGGGCGCAATGTTAAATCCTTATCTACAGATGAAACGGGACACTTCAGCAACTAACCATGACATATTTTGCTTTAATTGGGGCAATCAGCGTAATATTTGTGCCAAGGCAAACCTGGATCACTGTGGCAACTACAAAATGTAGAAATGGAAAGGACAATCATTATCATCAATCAAAAACAAGCATGTGGAGAACAGGGTGTGCACATGCTGGATGCTGGTGTATTACGTGAACCAACATCTGAATGTACTTGACTCTTGAGATCTTCAGGATGAGCAGATCCACCATCAGAGGTAAACCTGACTGGTTTGGTTAATATCAGGTTGCATTCCATTTTTTACCATTTTTGTTTTTGCTGTCAGGAACAGAATTTTGTATCAGGACATGTAAAAACGTGTAATGGTATGACAATAAAAATCCCTGACTAATGTGGCGTAAACAAACCAAATACAGGATTCAACGAGCCTTTAGAAGTTATGTATCCCGGCAGATAATTGCAACTGATATGCTTGAGGGATTAATAGTGTTGTATAAAAACGTGTTTTATTCTTTTTTCTTTACCACAACAGTCCCAACATGCTTTGCACGTTGGTCAAGATCTCAGAAATAGCAGCTCTAAGCATGAATTTTGTTTGTCGTTTTGCTCGGTGTGTTTACAGCAGAGTACAATATGAGCACATTCTCTTTTTCTTTTAACCTTGTTTCGGATCAGACGCCTGCTCTCTAACTGTGAAAACGGCCACAGATGTTTTATGTTCCATCAAGCCTGATTGGTCCGAGTGACAAGTTTGAGGTCTTCTGCGCTGATAATTCGTTCATCAGCTTCATGCGTCTAGAATCATCTGAAGTGTAGAACTATGGCCCTCCGGTACCAGGATTAGATATGGAATGTTGGCTACAACTTTGATTTTGTTGTTAAGTTTATTTTCCACGATAAAAGCTTCATATCCATATGCTTGCTATGAATTACCCCCCACCCCCACTTCAGGACTTCCTTCCAGACGCCCCCCAGCCCAGACTCGTGCCAAAGCCCCACCTGGCAGGGCCGTCCGCGGCTCTGCCAAGCCTCTGTGTAAGACGGAACCGGGGATGGACAATCCAGTCGCTGAGCAGCCTGTTGACAGTGAGTCGCTGGGGTTCATTATCCGTATCGCAAATTGTATCCTGCAGATCCAGTAGAACTGAAGCATTGTCCTGACTGCTGCTGTGGCTATCTTTGATACTGTTGAAATGTGTCAGAGACATGAGGATACTGTAACTGTGGATCCATTATTGTTACGCTGTGCTGACTTTCCTTTATCACTTTCATTTAATCACATACTGAGAAGGCGCTTTTTTCATTTCTTGGATAAACATGTTGATTCAAAGTCATAATGTGTTGATTTTTTGTTTTCATGGTGAGGTCTTGCAGCATCGGAAGGGGAAGTGAACAATACAGAGAAGTTTGATATGTAAGTTGTTTTTTAATCTGAATTAGAATATTATATCAAGTGAAAATTGTCACAAAATGCTGCTTTGCACACATGCTGTGAAGAGTAAATGAAAGGAATTATTGAAGGATTATAGCTATATTTTCTTGTTGTGGCTCATACATGAACTTGTTATAAAAATAAACAACCTACATAAACATACTATTCTAATTTCCAAGCTGCTCTTCCTGCGAATTACTGGTAAATAGTGTGTGTGCAAGAGCTTGTTGTTTTGATGACCCCGGCTTTGTCGCTTGTTCTCTCAGTGAAAAGAAAGAGGAGGAAAGCAAGGAGGCAGCTGAATCCACCTTGCAAGATGAAGACCCTCCATTTCAGGATGACCCAAATGACCTCAACTACCAGCCGCAGAGCCAGAGGTAAGATTATCTCAAACACACCTCCTGAACCTGAGCACAAATTGTAAACTGTGCTTTGGTGTGATGTCTTGTTTTGCTCTCAGTGCTGTGGAGGAGGAAGAAGGTCTCAGCAGTGATGAAGATGTTCCCTACAGAGACGATTTGAATGACCAGAGCTACGACCCCAAGTCTGAAAGGTTCGTTGGATTTAAATCATTTGCATTCGTGTTCAAATTAGCTAAATTTTCAATCCACGCTCATGTCAGTTTGTGAGTCATCGCGTGCGTCTGTTTTGACTTAGGGATGTCCCTAAACCAAAGCGCAAGGTTCCTCCAAGGCAGAAGGAGAAGAAAGAAAAGGAGAAAGCACCCAAGAAGGAGAAGGAAGCCGCTGAGATAAAAGTAGAAGGTTCCGACAATGCAGAGAGCGTGCAAGAGGAGGTCAAGCTGGAAGAGGAAGTAGTGGAGGATCCGGATGGACCCCGGAAGTGAGTGAGACGCCATTCATTGTGTTCGAACTCGGGAAATGCTGGAGATTTTAACCAGCTGTATCCTCGCAGCATCATACTCAGTGAAACGTGTGCGGCCATAAACAAACGTCTCTTCGAAGACCCTTTGCTTTCACTACAAATCAAGAGTACAGCTTTGATTTCCCGTCGCTGCTTGATTGTCTTTTTTGTTTTCTCTGTGTCAGGAGAGGGCGACGGAAAAAAGATGACAAAACTCCCCGACTGCCAAAGAGAAGGTGAGCCTCACGCCTGAGTGTGGTAGTGCTTCGTCACGTCACGTTAATAAGATGATTGTAGCGATTGTCATGTCGACATTGACAGTGGAAACCAATCTGATATTTATCATCGGTGTCGATGCCTTTCTGTCACACAGGAAGAAGCCCCCCGTGCAATACGTGCGCTGTGAGATGGAAGGATGTGGGACGGTGTTGGCTCATCCTCGCTACCTGCAGGTCTGTAGACGGGAAGGTGCTTCCTGCGGAGAGACGCAACTGCAGAGCATTTACTTGGGTTCACAGATTTAGGGCTCCATAGTGGGACTTTTCAATTTCCCAGTGTAATGTTGTTGTTTTTTTATGAGCCGAGAAGAAAAACTCTTGAATCTGCTTTCCGCCAATGAATTCTCATGAAAGGTTTAGGTCATAAGAAAGGATTAGGGAGTGCACAGCATGTTCCGACCTGCAGACACTCCCATCAAGTTTAAATATCATATTTAAGCGGTTGGATGACCACACATGCCGCTGTCAGACCATTAACTGTAGAACAACTTGTCAAATGTACTCACAGTTCAAGCTTTTTTTTATATATATATATATATATATATATATATATTTTTTTTTCTAGCAGGTCGGTGTAACAAGCTTTAGCTGTGATTAAAACTTGTCACTGCAGTTTTTCCAATAGCAACACAGTTAACCTGCTCCAGTAAACTACACTGCAAGACAATGCTCGAAAGCAATAATCAGTGTTTGGGTGATCTACAAACTGTTGTTTATGATTATTATTTTCAGCATGAAGCTTCGGAGGGGCAAATATTTAAGAGGCAAAGGTCTTCTTTGTTCACAGGGTGATGAGTCTAGTTCCTTTTTAATATGATTACATAATAGATACCTAAAATGTGCCTGCAGCAGCACCAGGTGTGTTTCTGTTCAGAAACTACAATAAAAATGGGTTTGCTGAGAACGAGTGACTTGGGCGTTCCATTTACTTCTTCAGGAAGTCGGGTACAAATTGAGAACAGTTAAAAGAAAAATGTTTGTCTACCTAATTTTGATTATCTGGTATGAACCTGTTTAATCCTGTCAAAACATTACAGAATATCAGACTAAACACTTTCCTCTAGTACTCAGTCTGTATTCTTGCACATTTAGTTTTTGTTATTAAAGTTAACTTTTATAGTGAAAACTAAAGTTCACAGCAATGGAGCTCACAACACAATTGGCTGTTTTGGAGAGACAACACAACAGTAATAATGAAGATTTGACTGATTTAGTGTCTATAGTGATTATTATCACCAGCACTCCAGATTGATAAAGATTTGGAGAAGAAGCTCTACTTGATTATCAGGGTGATGAGTCCATTTTATTTGGATGAAAAATGTGCCTGTGTGCACCAGGTCACCATTTTCATGTATTTATATGCATTATCCCTCCGTCTCTGATTGTGGTTTTGGATTTCTTTACCAGCACCATATAAAGTATCAGCACTTACTCAAGAAGAAGTACGTCTGCCCTCATCCTTCCTGTGGAAGACTTTTCCGACTCCAGAAGCAGCTGCTGCGTCATGCAAAGCACCACACAGGTATACACACACACACACACACACACACACACACACACACACACACACACACACACACACACACACACACACACACACACACACACACACACACACACACACACACACACACACACACACAGAGAGCATAGACTTGAAATAGGCACGAGCATGATCCTGAAACAGGTGTAGTTGTGATTAAACGTTAAGTAAAAAGTCTTTGTTGAACTGTTTTGTCCAGACCAAAGGGACTACATCTGTGAGTTCTGTGCTCGTGCCTTCAAGAGTTCCCACAACCTGGCTGTGCACCGGATGATACATACCGGAGAGAAGCCTCTACAGTAAGTACTGCTCGCTACTTACTCGTTTGTATTCCTCAGTACTTTCTGGTGTATTTCATCTGACTGTTGTTGGTTTTCATCTGTCCTCACCTCACCTCCGCACCCTCTCAGGTGTGAGATCTGCGGCTTCACGTGCCGCCAGAAGGCCTCCCTCAACTGGCACATGAAGAAGCATGATGCCGACGCCACCTACCAGTTTTCCTGCTCCATTTGTGGTAAGAAGTTTGAGAAGAAGGACTGCGTGGTGGCCCACAAAGCCAAGAGTCACCCGGAGGTGCTGATCGCTGAGGCACTGGCAGCAAACGCAGGCGCGCTCATCACAACCCCTGCGTCAATGTTGGAGCTGCCCGGAAACCCCGTTCAAGCCGAGGTGGCCAGCCTGGACGTGAGCCAAGGTGGGCCGGATGGCCAGGTGGACCAGCTGACCCAGGATGGGCAAGTCGGGCAGCATGTGGCTCAGGTGTCCCAAATGGGTCAGGTGACTCAACAAGTGAGTCACCAGGTGGTTTTACTAGGACAAGACCAGAGTCTCCATACTATGCAGGTGCCCGTGACAATTGCCCTGTCCCCGATCGACCCTCCTTCTCCGGCTGACAACCCGCAGCAAACCCACCTGCAGCTCCAGATGCCCGTCCAGTTTGTGCAGGCCGCTCAGCCGCAGCCTCAAATGCAACAGCTCACCCTCCATTCCAGCCCAGTGGTGACCCAGCAGCAGCCCCAGCTCCAGACCCTCCAGTCCTATTCATCCCAACAGCAGAGCCAGGGGCAGACGCAGATCCTACAGATGACCTTTCAGCCCGTCTGCCAGTCCCAGACTCACATTCAGCAGATCCCCATTCTCGCAACGTCACAGCAGCTTCAGACTCTGCAGGCGGCCACCTCCCACCCCCAGCCGCAGGATCCCATCTCCACAAATGGCAACGGCTTCATCCTGGACAGTTCGGTGCTCTCTTCTTCCACCCAGCCGGCCAACTCTCTCCAGCAGACAGAGGTCGTGGGGGAGGACGGTGTGGTCTGGGAGCAGGCGGGACACGGTGAAGTTCTGGCTGATGGCACTGAGAGACACGTGCAGCACAGCCTCATGTAAAACATGGATGGTGCAGCAAAGTAGAAAAGAATGACCCAATATTCTGTATTGAAGTAAATGTAGGATCACCAGTATGTTACGTACTGTTCACACATTGTCATATTTGGTAGCTTTTTAGAATATCTGTATCAGGGAAAGATCTGTTTGTGTTTGTATGTGTATGTTGTTGCCTTTGTACATACCAGTCCTGTAACAAGCTGTTTATGAGTGTGTGTGTGCTTGTGTGTGTGTGTGTGTGTGTGTGTGTGTGTGCGCGCGCACGTGTATATTGGTTAGGTAATGCTCAATAGATGTTGCTGTTATGCAATAATTTAGCATTGCTCTTAATGATATACAGCACAGCAAATACCCAGAGTGAGGCCAACCTTGTTCCTACTATTAATTTATATGACAGTTCAACAGAAACCACACATTACAAAGCTATAAACCTCCATAATACGAGTGGGGTGACTAACTTTTGTTAAACACTGGGCAGGCATTAACTTACTGGCCCCATTACTGTGAAGTTTTTATTTCATCTGTGCAAAAAAACCAACTCAGAAATTCAAAAAGAGTTGACAGATTTTTAAAAAAAAACAAACGCAATCTTTATTTAAAAAAAAAAAAAAGTTTTTCAAGCTTGTAGAATGTCACTATGTGCATATTTCCATTTGGCAGTTTAATTGAACCAGTTCTAGACATTTGTTCTGCTTTTTTGCTGATGGGAAACTTCGAAGGATTAATAAATTGTATAGTTTCATTCTCACAGAAGTTATTTGTCATTTCATAGGCGGCCAGACGGTGACTTCCGACACTGCAAATCACATATATAAAGCCATTTAGTAACGGCAAGCACACTCACGGATTTGCCTAACTTTTAAAGTGTGATGTAATTTGATAAGCGAAGCTATGTAGAAACCTCACAATGTGTCAGCACCTCTCTTATCTCAAATAGGATGTGTGCTAGAGCAACACAAAAAAAATACTGTCCGTTTATAGGATTTAAATAAACGTCTTAACATGAATTCTCTTTGTATTTGTTGAATGTTTGAGACCATGTGTTTCTCTTCGCTATCCCATCATCATGTCTAAGCATGAACCCCAATGCTCTCTAGTAAAAAAAAAAAAAAAAAAGTCTGAACCCCAAGTAAGTGGCAGTAGTTTTAGTTGATTTATTAGAAGTTATAAGACTATTCAGTTTCTACATATTCCCATTCACTCTTTGATTCTGTCATTGCTACATCTATCTGGACATATGTATTTGCTCCCTGTCCCTCTGCATCGTATACTGTTTCATGGCTCTTTTAGGGGGGATCAAGGTGTTGCTCAGTCCAACCCTCCTTTTCTTCCCTTGCTGCCCCTCCGACCCTCCTTGTTTCGCCTCTTGACTCCGAGACTCCACCTCAGCTTGGTCCGGTGCCACTTCGTTCACAGATTGCTGGCAGTCGGTTGGAGTAGCCGTGGTCTGCAGGTCGCTGTCATGTGCAAACTTGCATTTGATCCCAAACCTGCACCTTCCGTCCTTCCTGTAGGACACACACATCCTCTTCCCTCCTATGTGAGAGGGCTTGGCCTGCATGGTGAGGGGGACATGCTTCTGCAGAGCACTGAGTTTCTGCTCCGCCTGGGCCCGAAACGGGTTGGAGAACACGCTGCTGTCCGCGCGGGCGTTCAGAGGGGGAGAGGGCAGTTTGATCGGGTTGAGGTGGGGTGTGGGCTTCCTAAAAGAGGCAGGTGGAGGTGGCGATGACGAGGACCGCACTGCTGTATCCTCTTCTTCGGAGTCACTGGAAGCGGAACCAGACTCCAGCAAAAAGTTGCGGGTCTTTTTAACAGTTGCTCCTTCAACATCCTGCTTCTGATCTTTGACAAAGCTGCAAAGATTTACACGAAAACGTTTGGTTAAAAAGAGATAAACGTTACGAGTCATTACAACATCGTAAGCTGACATTTATCACACTTCCTCACCCTGATGTATCGTTGTTTACATCCTCACCGTCGCTGTCTGAATCAGAGGACAACCCGTAACCAACCAGAGAGTTCATAGCTTCTGCCAAGGTCTCGCATTTAAAGGAAAAACCACTGAGATTCGGGACGCCTCTTCCTAATTCTGGGTCAGCGTGTTAATTCATGACAATATAGATGCAAAAATGATTCCAATCCAGAAACGTCACTTCACTGAAAATAATAATCGCTGCAGCTCTGAGGTTAGCCGCTGTCACTAGCCGCAGAGGAGTTAGCCTGCCTAACCTGCCTACAGTGACACCTGCAGGACAGGCGTCGAATTGCATCGAAACATGCCTGTGCAGATTCCCCTTTATCTATCTATCTATCTATCTATCTATCTATCTATCTATCTATCTATCTATCTATCTATCTATCTATCTATCTATCTATCTATCTATCTATCTATCTATCTATCTATCTATCTATCTATCTATCTATCTATCTATCTATCTATCTATCTACCTACCTACCTACCTACCTACCTACCTACCTACCTACCTACCTACCTACCTACCTACCTACCTACCTACCTACCTATCTATCTATCTATCTATCTATCTATCTATCTATCTATCTATCTATCTATCTATCAAAATTCTATTATTGAACAAAATGGGACAGGATGTGTTTACCGCTGTCTTGCATCAGCTGTTATTTAAACAACACTGAAATGCTTTGTAGAAGTGAGACAAGCCCAGACAAAGCAAACCCTTCAAAGTACCATGTTTTCCAGTCATGCTTGACAAATGTTAGTCATATTTTGAATATTTACCGAATTTGTTCCTCTTCCTCTTCCTCTTCCAAAACCATATTAATATTAGAATACATATCCAAAGTGAAATAGCCTTTTTGCTATATTCTGCCCTCGCTTTATCGTGATTTAACTTTGTAAACCATGATACATAAAAAAATATTTTTGTTTTGTTAACAAAAGCATTGTAGATTGAATTGAAAGTTTCCAATATATGATGTAATATTGTATCATACAATGCATGTCACTTATTTTGAAAATCTCACATAAATCAAACGTCATTATAATTCCTTTAAAACATATTTATAAATGGTCGTAATGATCCTACCATTGTCAATACTACTTTATATATTTCAGGGTCACAGGGTGATCCCAAGGTCAGGTAATCTCTTGGAAGGTTACCAGCCCATTACTGGTTAAGCAGGGAGAGGGGGGTGTTATAGTAGCACACACTCACATTCCCAATTTTGAGTTTTGGCAGGGCTGATTTTATATTTTTAGAACATCTTTAATGTTCTCTTTAAACATATCATTCTTGATACGTGATACTGAGTGACATTTCAACCACATGTTAATACTTCAGAAGTGATCTCTTTAACATGTTCGTTGTCATTAACAATCTGTTTCACCAGCGACTTTAAATGAAAAGTAGAATGTCCTCCATCCATCAACCCATCCTTCCATCCATTCATCCATCCATCAGGAGCTGATTACGGACCAAGGCAAGGTTACATCCTGGACAGGTTGTCAGTCCATCACAGGGCAACCACAGAGAGACAGACAGTCACACACTCTCATCCACATTATTAACACATACACACACAGGGACAACATGTGACCCCCATGGACTCAAACTGTCCCAGACTCGCACTCATAACATTAATTCAGAACGGACAGGTCATCACAGATGTGGTCAAGCCTGGATGAGTGCCCCCAAACAAAGAGCAGAGCACTCTTCTAATAGACCTGTGCTCAAGATTTCTGATGAACAGAGCATGCTGGGGTAAATACTTTACCTAACAATAAACTTCCCCCCACCTTGATCTGTTTGTAGGAGAGCACCCCCACAACATTTCCGAGAAGTGTCCCGGCATTACAACATCCAACCACTTGTGTTTTTTTTGTCTTACTCGTCACCCTCATCATTATTATTATTATTATTATTATTATTATTATTATTATTATTATTATTATTATTATTATTATTATTATTATTATTATTATTATTATGCCATTTCAATGTTCCCTCTGAGAGACGTTTATCTTATCTTATATATTGTTATATAATATAATCGACACCTGTCGTTCAGTGTAGTTGGAAGAAGTCTGCATGGTGGCAACTTGTGCTTTTATTTATCCACGTTTGATCTCAGACAGGAAACACGCACACATGGAAGCAGTTTGGAGCCGTTCCCGCTGCTTCCCAGTAGAACTCGGAGCTCTCTGGTGGCTGTCGGTACCGGTAAGTCAGATAAGCTCCTCATGAATAAGTTGATGAGCCTCCTCCCCCTCCTCCGCCCCCGCAACGTCCCGTTAAATTCCTCCTGCCAGGCACGCACCACGTCCCCGGTAAGAAGGGCGGAAAGTTGGCCACAAACACTGTAACATAAGTAATCAACGGTGAGCGGAGCGATCGGGTCCTTTAGTTTCACCTGATACCCCGGAGGAGGAAGAGCATCTGACTGACTGAGGAGCCCCGCTGTGATGAACCGTGACCGGGGATCTGCTGCTGTGGCGGGCATGTGCCAGGCGCACTGAGGGGGTGTACTGATACTGAGGGGGTGGGCGGGTTATTACTCTCCAGCTCGGAGGACGTGTTCACACCGACGTTCCGGCACAAGCAGGCGGCTGCAGGTTCGATGGCAGCACTGAGGACACGTAGAATGACCGGCGCGGAGCTGGGCAGGAGCACACCGGCCCGGGCGGCCGCTGTGGCCGAACAGCTGCACTTTGAGTGCGCCATCCTCCTGGAGCTCTATGTGAGTAACACCACCTTGTTTTTTTTAACTCCACTGCTCAAGACTGAAATAAAGAGAGAAGTGTGTGTGTGTGTGCGAGTGAAATGGGTCAAGGTTAAATGGAGAATTAATAGATCTTCTATGTGGGGATGTGTGTCATCATGACGGTCTGCTGCGTGTGCAAATACCTGCAACTTTCCCATGGAAATTTCTCTAACTTCTCTGTTTCAAAGACGTGTGTGTGTGTGTGTGTGTGTGTGTGTGTGTGTGTGTGTGTGTGTGTGTGTGTGTGTGTGTGTGTGTGTGTGTGAAGGCAATAAATATTTCCCAAGACAGCAGGGGGTAGGAATGCACAATGGGGGGGGGGGGGGGGGGGGGGGGGGGGATGACAGAGGTGGGCATTTTTTCTGACACACACACACACACACCATTGCCTGGGTTTGTGTGCCTTCATATCTTCTCCTCAGGCCTCCCATCTCTTTGCCTATAGGTGTGAGGCCTACTTCTTGGTTTCCTGCCAGCCTGTTGTCTCATGCTTCCTTTCGTGTATCTCGCCAGAAGCAAAGGAGCGGCCTGGCGTGTAACTCCACATCCACTTCAGCCCAGATGATTTTGACCCTTCCCTCCAACTGAACTTCATGCCTCCTTCACATTTCTCCCTCCTCACACAGTTTTGAATGCACAATGATGACTGACTTTATAGGAATAGTTTCTTACTGTGGCAGAAACCAGAGTTGCATCACCAGCTTCATTCCAGTGAACACAATGTGTGGATACGTCCTAGCCTGTCTATCAGAAATGTATGTATGGTCTGTCAGAGGTTGATTTAGTTTCTTTCACTTGAGTCTCAATGGAAATGACAGCAGATGGAATATTTTCTAAAGGCAGCATTATAATTTCCTGTCAGGCTGTCCCTTTGCCTATATGTTGGGAAGTAAAACTCTCGTCTACGACATCCAATTTTAATACCTCTTAAATCTTTTTCACCCATTTTCATTATTCACCGTGATTCATTGAAGTATTGTCTCTGGCTGTAGAATTGCCCCTCGAGGTATCCATTATCTGCCTGAATAATGTTTCCACTACAGTATACACTCCCTTCGACTGTGTCTTTTAGCGGGTCCAGGTCACATTAGGTTACTCTGTCAGGCTGGCACTAACTTGCACGAAGGCTACAACATTAACTTCTCGGTATAATGTCACAAAGAGGCCTCTGGGAATAACAACTCACGCAAGTATCAAAGCTGAAGCCAGTTACTGTCATCAGTAATCTGACAACATGGTCAGACAAATCATAATGTCTTATTTGTCACAAATTTCACTGGAAGCGCTGAGGTGCTGAGTTTGGCAACTCATTTCCTTTTGTAATGGGGATCACACATCTGTGTACAAATATGCGACTGAAGACTATGAACTGCATATCAGCTTGCGATCAAGGTTTGACGCCAGGAAAGACTTGGCCTGGCTTCAGCGTCAAGGCCAGTTCTTCCTTTCTATCTCTGCATGTCTGCACATGAGTGCTTCAGGAACCCTGAATTTAGTCAGTGACTTTGTACTTCGAGTTAACCTCTGATTATCGCAATTATGTCCACAACCTAAAAAATGGTGGGGAAAAAACTTCAGGATGTAGCAACTATTATACTAGTTCCTTGGTATGCCTTTTAAAATGTAGTTAGAGCAATCTATATTGTCCAGATTGGAAATATATTTGAAATCTATAAGCATATGCTCAAGGTTGATAAGAGAATCTCTGCCCAAAAAACACGGTAGGCACAAGAGAAAGTGCATTGTTATTTGGAAGAACTAATCGAAAACTATGAAGATATTATCATCACGTACTGCTTCTATTTTACCCAAATGATATAATTACTGCAATACTGGTGCAGCCCTGGTATGTTTCTACAATATGCTCCAGGAAAACTGGCATATCAGCAAAATCAGTGTTTCAATCTGTAGCTCGGTGCTGTGCTTTGTTGCCAAAAAAAACCCCTAAAAAACCTGCCATAAAATCATAAATCACCCTTTAAACCTGGTCAATTGGCAACAAATCTTATCGCTTAATATCTCCAAACACAAGTATATCTTAAAAAAATTGTATTAACTCTTTAGTTGTTTTGTTTTTTTTTCCCCAAAAAGAATATAAACCAGTGATTCTAGTTGTGTATATCTGTGGCCAGTCTTGATGATGAACTAAATTGAGCTAATCGCTTTCTAACAATTTCTGTGTCCCAATATGAGATTAGCTTCAATTTAAACAACCTAGTCTTTTTTTTTAAGCTGGGAACACCGGGTCTTTACATGTCATTATTTGTGTCGTGGTTAAACCTGTTTAGCTTTTTTTGGTTGTTGGTTCTGTGTTATTTTAACTTGCATACTTAACCTTTCATATGTTTACTTTACAAATCGCCCCTGGACCTGGGCTGAGTTCCTCTTCAAAGATACAGCAAATGAGCCTCTACAAAGGAACAACACTCTCGCTGGAAATTCCTGTTGCCTCATTGACAATTATCTTTAATATCAGCCAAGCTTCTGTCAAACATGACATCAGCCTGGCTTCATAAAACTCATTCTTCAACCCTCTATTCATGCACTCCACCGTCTAATCTCTTCTCACTTCTGCCCACCTCATTCTTTCAATAAATGTCAGTTTCGTTCTAGATTTCGTTACGTCTTGTCCCTGTGTCTCCCTCAAGAGAAAAAAAGAGAAGTTCACCACGGATCTGGCGGACCGACGGCTGGTGTCTGTCCCTCCGCCTTCCTCCCAGCTGGACACCAAGGACAAGCTGTGGCGCCTGCACTCCGCCTTGCTGCAGTGTCGCACCTTGCTGGAGAGAGCCATCTCCAAAGAGGAAGAGGAGCTGGGTGACGGGATGATGCATGAGTACGAGAGCCAGAGGAAGCTGGTGAAGGACAGACTGTCGCTTCTCTTAATCAACACCGGTGAGCTCCTCAGAGCGGCTGACGGCGGCACTGTCCTGACTCCCAGCGTGGACGGCTTGGAGGTAGGTGCCGACGCTATCAGGGGTTAATGATGCTTCTGGAATCAAACTGAGACAGGTTTGTTTTGTCTCTTCTCATCAACAGATGAACTGTCCAACAATTCTGTTTGAGCTGAAGGTCTGGGTGTACCGGATCTTCAAAGAGGTGGACTACTGGTCCAAGATGACTGTCACCACCTTGCAAGACCTGCCCGTCGTCATCGCTAAGGAGCGAGCGCGGACCACGCGAGCCGCCAGGATGATAAGAAGCGCTCGGAGATGAGAAGAGATGTGAGAAGTGTGTGTATGTCAGAGGGGTGTGGTGTGGGGGGGGGGGGGGGGGGGGGGTGGAAGTGCTTGGTGAAGAACTGGGTTAGGGTTGAAAGAGATGAGAGTAGGGTGAGGTGTTCAGCTAAAGTCGCAGGGAAGAGAAAAAAAGCAGATGGAGAGAGAAAGAAACAGACAGAGAGAGAGAGAGACAGATCCCTGCTGACAGAGAGAGAGAGAGAGAGAGAGAGAGAGAGAGAGAGATGCAGGCCTCAGAAAAACAGACACACTAACCACAACATTTGTTGGAACATGTTTATTTAAAGTAGAGTGCATCTATGTATTTATTGTTTCTACTGTAAGATGAACTCTAACTTCTTTCTTTCTTTCTTTCTTTCGTTCTTACTTCTAAATGCTAATCCTGCTTGCACTTCATGTTCCCTCCTTCAAAGATCTAACACACATTCCTGCTTTTGCTCTTTCCGTTTCTCGCTTCCTGCGATACAACTACTTAGACTCCATTACAACTCAGAAAAGACATGGTCATAATGTCATACAACTGTCAAGTTTGATGCTTCGAGACATTATGGCATTGCATTTTATTTGAGACTTTCCAACTGGGGATGTTAAGCGTAAAACTGGTGAGGGGGAGAACAATCTAATAGCGCCCTCTTGTGTTTACATTGCGCCATTACTTAGATTCCTCTGTTGGAGTTCCCTCAAGTGAACTGAAATGGTTCTGCGCTTTACGTGTTCTTATTTCTTCGATCATTCTGTAATCGCCTCTGCACTTGTCCTGTCAAATAAGGCTGCAAGGTTTCATTAAGCAAAGGAAACGTGAATTCTCCACACCATGGACATTATTATTCGTCCAACTTCATCAGCGTGTGAATGTGCTCCCAAACAAGGAAAACACGTGTGTGTGCCTCATGTTATCAATTTCTTTAATTTATAGGTCTGCAGCAATGAACTCAGTGTAATGTTACTATTTAACAGCAATGATCACCACAGTCCTTGTACCTGTGAGGCTCACATGGTTTTAATCAACTTAGCCTCAGCCAATGACTCAGATTGTCCTTAAAGATGCATGAAGCTTGGATCCTAGAATGAGAAGAGAAAAGAAAGCGGAGATCATTTAAATTGATTGAGTTCTCTGTGAACAGTCTTGTTTAAAAAAATTTTTAAAACAATTCTGTAATATGGAGCACAAAACAAGCAAAGTTATAATTATCAGTTTTTGCATTTGAATGTAGATAAACCTTCACATTGTTTTTATTTTAGGGGATAGGGGAACTTTTTGGATGTTTGAATTCTTTAATTTACAGACTGTCTCGTTAATGCGCTGTATTTTCCTATTTGTCTGCTGATTAACTGTTGGGAGGTGCACTGGAAGTCTGAACGAGTTTGTGTGATATTTGAGCCGTTCAGTGTAACTCAAACTTTTTTCAGGCTTCAGAAATTCGAATGTCATCACTGAATCGAGGCAAAAGGGGTATTTCCTCAGTTACTCTGAGTTGCTCGTATTATTTTCAAGGTGAGTTGTGACCCAAGTGACAGTAGTAGCTACTGTAGGAATGCAAAAAAAGTTATTCATTCTATTTGTCACACTTTCATCCAAGTAATGAGAATACACTATAAAGCACAAATGAGTTTACATTTCTAATAATGCTTTGTGGTGCAGCACCTTTTAATGTGATTCACTTTAAGGGACATGTGATGTGGATTACATTTTCTGTTCCGTATGTCCGTTGTGGATCTTTATTTTTTTTTCTCATGCTGTTTCTCACCTACTTAAGCAATGTTGCTCCTAAAAACAGCTTGTAAATCTAACTTTTTCTTTTTGGACTTAATTTAATTTTTTTTTGCTTTGGATCTTTTAAAGCACTAGTGTGGTGAGACATTGAACAAAAGGAGAGCAAAACATTTCATCAAGGGCACTGGCTTCAGAATTTCCCCAGTACAATGCTAAAGGGAAAAGGGAACTGTGAATCACGGAGTCCACTAAGATAAACACATCTTGCATTCGAAAGTATATCCAACTTAAATAGTGATCTAGATGTGGGGGCATTTACTTCCATACGGCCATAATATTATGACTAATGACAGGTGCGGACAGTATATACGTGTTAGTGGGTGGGATATACCAGACAACAAGTCAACAATGTGATCTCAAGTCAAATGTGTGAGAAACAGAAAAATGATCAAGTTTCACGAATTGATTCCTAGAAGATTGAGTAAGAGCATCCACAAAACTGCAGCTCATATGGGGTGGTGCTGGTCTTCAGTGGTCCTAAAAAGGAAACGTGATAGAGTCCCACCATGCATCCAGCACGACCTTAAAGGTCTGCTGCCAGTGTTTTGGAAGCAGAGATCACAGCACACTTTCAGAAGCGTAGTGGAGTGCACTCCTCAACTGGTCCAACATGGGACCTGCACAGGTAGGTGCAGGTGGTCATAATCTTATGGTTGAACTGTGAATTTTCTGTGAATGTGACTTCAAAAAACAAAAACGGAATCATCCATCCATCCTTCTCCTATACCTCGCTGACCAACATCAGTGACCAACAGTGACGGGGTGCTGGAGCCCATCCAAGCTGACTTTGGCCGAAAGCAGGGTCACTAGTCCATCACAGGGCAAACACAGTGAGAAAGACAATCACAAACACTCATTTTCACACATACCAGCAATTTCAGCCATTAGCCTCGATTGCATGTTGTTGAACAGTGCGAGGAAATGAGAGTACAAAGAGAAAAATGTCCCAAAGGCCCAGATTTGAAGCAAAGCAAAAACTGTGGGAGGAGTTTGGCCTCCATCCCTTCCAAAGTCACCAGTGTTTCCTCAATACCTCACCTCTTGTATCCCAACCATATTCTGAACACTTAAATAGTGATCTAGATGTGTGCACGTGCCCTTCTTTATGTCTGGCACCTTTTGCAGATATACTCTATGGTATTAATACGGCATCACTTCAGCCTAAAGTTCATCTCTCTATCTGTGTTCAATGAAGTGTGAGGAGGAGTGATCATGATTAAAAAAGCTTCGAAGCACTTTTGTGTTGAAGTCATTGGCTTTGACTGCTGCCCCTTGGATTATTTTCAAGGTTTGATGAGGTTTGGGGGATGATTTTATGAGGACAACTGAGTATCATGAACTCAACGTGCTCTTGGCTATGCTTCTCGAGTGGGACACTCTCTCTGAGCTTGAAGAGCGGGACCTACAGAGTGTTGTTTGGTTTTATCTGGACAAACATCTCTCCAGTGATTATACCAAACACAAACACTACAGATATTCTCACATACACAGATCATCAACAATAAGGCAATAAATCATGAATAGACAGGCATATGTCACACAGTATTGCAAAAGTAAGTCACCGTTTTGCCTCTGCTGGTTGCATATGATCATGCTTCTTTGTGTTTGTGCTCATCCAGAAGCATCCAGTAAGATTTTAGATCCTCTGCCTTAACAGTTCAACTGTGTTCATGAATTGAGTTAATGTATTCCAGTAGTGTATTTTCTTAAGGCTGTACATTGGTGTGGCAGTTAGCAACCTCTCATAGTGGGAGTATTGCTGCATGTGGGTCTTTCTGTATGGCATTAAAACATCCACCCTACATGGGTTTTCCCTGGGAACCGTGTTTCAAAAACATGCATGTGACTCTGAAATTACCTGTCAGTGTAAATGTCTCTCTGTGTTAGCCCTGTGATGGACCGGCGACCCTGCCTTTGCCCATAATCGGATGGGATCAGCACCCCACAACCCTAGGTGGGATAAAACAGTCCAGAAGATGGATGGATGGGTTTCTTATTCAAAGCTTGTCAATCATGGACTAATCAAAACAACTCGTATAGACATTGTGAATTCCTTCTTCTCTGAGCCACAAGAAAGTACCGTTGTTAAGTCATTTTTAATCCAACTACTTTTGAATATGCTGTAGAATGACTCTTTTCTTAACCCACTTGTTGTCCACTTTGCTTTTTTTCACAATTTTTTATCTGTCACACAGCAGATGCGGTCTCGTTTGACCTTTGCCCTCAAGAGCTCGAGCTGTATACAAATGGCTCTAAGCGCAAAGGGAGGATTCGGTTTCCACTGAATCTCTGTAAGCAGCAATCATACTGAAGAAAACTGCCACGGTCATTAGAGTTGTCACTACAACAGTGGGATTTGCACATCGTGAAGAGTTTAACATCAACAGACTTATCATAACTCCGTTTATTCATGATGGTCTGCCTAATGTTGTGATTTGCATATGAAATGTTTCAATATCATTGATCGTTATTGTCTGATGTTTATGGCCAGAGATGTTGGGGATAATCTATGCAACAAATGTCCTGCCGGAAAAACATTTCACTTACAGTCATGTATTAATACAAGACTTATTAAAGCTTTATTAAATGTTTGTCAAAGGTTAAGAAGTTGTTGTCCTCCACGTCTTTGTTTGAAATCAAGGTCATCTTCTGAAATACAAAGCATGAAATCTTGTGCCTTTCTAGTCATGTCATTTTAGACATCGAAATTCTTACACTGTAGGATTTATATATATATATAATGTCACGTTTTATCATCATTCATTACCAAATATTTGGATATTATATGCACTCATTTAGAAATGGATAATATATTATGAAAGACCATGCCGACATAAATAAGATATCCATAAAGTATTCATTCATTCATTCATTTTCTTCTGCTTATCCGTTTCCGGGTCGTGGGGGTGACAGTCTGACCACCGTCACCCAGATCACATTGCACCATTTAAGAACCTTCCTGCAGGTGGTGAGCCCACGGGAAGGTGGCGCCCAGCGTGGGACACGAACCCACTACCCTGAGATTGTGAGTCTCATGCTCTACCAACTGAGCTAGCCGGGGGAAATCCATAAATTAAAGATATTTTATTTACTTTTCCAATATTTCTTCTTCCATATTTAAAAAAAAAAAAGTGAAGTAATGTTTGATTTGTATTGTTAAAATATATAAGACTTCATCATTTTTCATTTCTTATGTACCAAAGAGAAGCTCAGAGTATTCGGCCTTCTTGGAGTGAATAAGTAAGGGCCTGGTAAGGACACCGCCAACAGAATCCATAGTCTTACTGGGCGAATTCAATGCTCATGTTGACAATGACTGGGTGACCGGGAAGGGCGTGATTGGGAGGAATGGCCTACTCTGAATCCGTTTGGTGAATTGTTCTTGGACTTCTTGGACACGTGGTGTTTGTCCACAACAAACACCATGCTCAAACACAAGGATGATCAATATGTGTACTTGGTACCAGAGCTGCTTGGGTCTCAAGTCAGTGATCCACGTTGTTGTTGTTTCACCTGACCTGAGACTGGATGTTCTGGACACTCAGGTGAAGAGAAGAGCAGAACTGTCAAGTGATCACCGTCTGGTGGTGAGTTGGAGCAGGTGGCAGAGAACATTGCTAGGCAGACCCAGCAGACCCTAGTGCATAGTGCAGGTAGGCAGGGCGAGGCTGTCAGAGGACTCTGTCTGAAAACATTTTCTCTCCCAACTCCGTGAGAGTTTCTCTAATGTACTAGAGAGGCTGTTGAGGGCATAAAGTACAAGTGGACCCTTTTCAGGACCTCCATTGTGAAAGCAGCTATTCGCAGCTGTGGATCATTGATGCCTGTCATGGCGGCAACCCAAGGGTATGCTGGTGGACATCGGCAGTCTGGGAAGAAAATGAGGCCTTTGGTTGGCCCAGGGGACTCCGGACTCAGCAGACAGGTATTGGTGGGCAAAAGGGGCTGCAGCTGTAGCATTTGTGGAAGCAAAGTCTGCGGCATGGGTGGAGTTTGATGAGGCCATGGAGAGGGACTTTTGATTGGCCTCAAAGAGGTTCTGGGGCACCATCCGGCGTCTCAGGAGGAGTCGGAGCGGTATGTCTCAAGCTATGCTCAGCTAGAGAGGACTTGGTAGAGGTCACCAGAGTCGTTCAAAAAACCCCTTGGTGGCAAAGTTCCAGGACTGGATGAGAAACCCCTGGAACTGCTTAAAGGCCTTGATATTGTGGGGCTGTCCTGGTTAACAACACCCTTTCATGTAACTCTATTGTTTTTGGCTGCAGCACTTTAGGAGCCTGAAAACTGTGTTGTCTTAAGGACAGGTTCAGGAGTGGAGGAATTTGAAAATGGTGTCTCTGCGTTAACGTATAGATGGGCACATTTGCTAAAAAAAAGTTTGACGCCATCGCCCTACCATTTTTGCATGCTCAGTGTCTTCTCCGTTTTTGGTGTATTTCTGTGGCAGAGTTAAAGTGCCCCCTATCAACCAGGCACATGTACTACATCATCTTGCGTTGTTTTCATGGTGTTGTGTGGACGCAGATATTTCCTGCACTCACGCTGTGTGGACGGGAACATTTTTAAGAATGACGCGGAGAAAAAAGATGGTTTTTGGCTTGTGTGGACGGGGCCTTAGTTGTGGGGTGACAATTCCTTTAACTTGTACTCTCTGTTTTTCTGGGCAAGAAAATTATCACGTCACAAATGAATAAAACAAGTCTTCCACATCACTGATAGTCCTTTTTCAATTTTCGAGTAAAGCAGGATTTAAGTTGTCACATCACATTAACAGTCTGTTGGACCGGAAATGGCAAATCCACTTCCTTTGTTACCACAAGTCCTGCTTGTGAGTAAAAGTTTTATTGCTCCAGTTTGTGCTGAGCTCATGGAAACAATGTCTGCAGTTGTGTGTGAATTTAGAGTCAAACTGGAATGCACCGAAAAGGTCAAATATGTGAGTACAGCAACATGACCAAAATGTTTATGGGGCATTACAACAAGCAACTGATAAAATAAATTGTCACCAGTTCATTTTCTACATTCTGACTTGCTTCAGCAACAGCCATGTTAACTTGTTAGCAGTACGAAGAAAAACTTCGCTGATTATAAACCTCGACCAGTTTCCTGTTTCTTATCTGAAAGTCGCCAGCACTGCTTGCAGAAGTTGACTGCATCAATTCTCTCGCTTCAAGATGTTGACATCAAGAATAATTGGTTTATTCACTTCCCTCAACAAAGTAACATACTGCAGTTGCATGTATTGTCCAGCGATGTAGCTGGAGTCAAGGAATGTTGAACCAATTTTACAGACCTAAACGTAAAAGGGACGTACTTCATATCAGATTGACATTCTCATTAGCTGATTCTGCTAAACGTGGATTACACACCGCTGATAGCTCAAACCAATATCAAAGGCCGACGCAGCTGATAGAAGAGAGGACATTTCTAGTGCAGGCAGAATTTTGAAAATACGGCGGCCGAATGAGTCATCAGACTTTTGACATTGTTTTACAAAGAAGAAGAAAATGGGGGAACGCGATGGTGAAGATATCAGATTAATATTTCGTTGGAATTGATTTGGCACATACCAAAAGCTAATTGGACGACACACAGACTCAAAATAAACACTGGTCAATTTATTATTTTTATGTGATTGGTTCATCAACTAAAGTAAACTTTACACACCATTTTAAATCTTTAAGACACACAACGAGCAGAAACGACGAACAGAAATTTGGTTTTCTCTTAAATAATACATGACTTACCACAACAATTGATAGCATGATGATCAAAATCCTTTGGTATTTTAGATGGTGTATTGGTCAATTTGGTGTAAAATAAGTGTAATATAAGAAACATATAAAAAAACATCAGTGACTTTGTTTCTAACATATATGTAACTTGACATTCATTTTGAGTCTTTTCTGGAAGTTGTGTTAACCTAGAACAAGACCAGCTCAACAAGAGTTGATGAGGAGTTGTGATCTTGAAAGGTTTGTTGATGTTTCTCATTTGGACTAAAGAAGTGACTGTGTCATGGGCCCCGTTTACACGGCAACGAAAACGAGCGCAACCTCAAAAAACCTTTCTTAGCATTTGGTGCTCGGAGTCCCTGCAACCGTCACTTTTACATGCCGACTCCCAAGGTGGAACTTTTCTTTCACACTCGTGATTCCCCCCACAGAGACAGCCGCAGTCTGCAGAGCGCTGTTATTGCGGATGTGCACCACCGCAGTGGTAAATGGTTCTTCTGCTCATGCACGAGTAACAAACATGGTGACCTTCATCGTGGTATGACTCGCG
>NC_137628.1:20451366-20456366 GCF_963383615.2 Lipophrys pholis
TCAAAAAAGGAAATCCACAAGAGCCAAATCTTGACTCGACCCCCCCCCCCCCCCCCAACATTACACAGTAAAAGTAAAAAGAGAAAAAAACTTTTGTTTTTATGGAAAAAACAACTGCAAGGCTAAAACTGAAACTAGACCAATTTGAGACAAGATGGAAACCAATAATACAAGCAATACAGATCTAAACACCCCCACCTTTTTTTTTTTTCTCTTTTACTCCTTTCTATTCTTTATTTTAATGTATTTTTTTTTGCCAACATCTGTTTTAGTTGTGTAAGTACAATTGTTCATTCTATTGGACTACTTGAGAGAAGTCAAAACTCAGTGAAAGTTTATGATATCAGTTTATTTGATTCTGAGGTTAGATTTATCTTTAACTTTCCTGATAAGTTGTATGTAGAAGCGTAGGTAATATAATTTCTATCAAGTTGACTATAAATTGAAACAGGTGTGTTGTTATGTTAGATCTTCATGTGATTTGTTTATATTGAATCAGTAAATAGTTGAAAAAAAAAAAAAAAAAAAGGAAATCCTCCAAGAACAGTAGTGAAGCTGGAGGGGTGATCTACAATGTTGTGCACCACCTGGACACAAGCTGGGGTCTGCTCACCCGCGGTTGGGTTGCCCAGGAGAGGGTGTCTGATGACCAGAGACCCAAAACACCCCGTGACCCTGGGTTCATCGCTGATGATGTGTCCAAGTCACACACCATCTGCTGTTGCAAAAAAAATAAAAAATGTTCAACACTTTGTGAGAAAAGAAAAAGTCTGCAGCAAAAACTCAACGATCAAAGCTAAGAAGGTTTTGACGCAGACATAGTAGAAATGAGTTCAGAGGTTTGTACATTGCGGCCTATTTTCACACTAAAACCAACAGTAAGCACTTGTGGGTTGTTAAAATACCATAAACATACATCTGTTGTGACATCTAGTGGTTGTCTGTGAAATGACAGTAGCAGTGGAGGTCAGACAACCAAGTATTAATGCTGATAAAGTTCATCAAGGTAAAAAAGGATCACATTGTTCAAACTGAGGACTTCATTCAAGAGACTGCTGATTGTGTCTGTTTCGAAGAAAAAAACTAAACCTTCCATTTTAAGGTTTAGTTCACTGCATGAGGACCACTGCTCCCCCCAAGGTGGACTTTGCAGGTGAGCCCCATGTAGACCTGGCGATGCTTGTTCGGGCTGTGCAGGACTGGGACACATGAGGGAACCTGGCCGGGAGTGTGCGCCAGCGTAGACCAACTCTGGGTTCTGGGTCTATCGCTTGTTCGGTCTGGGACCAAGACAAAGTTGCAGGGGACAGAGATGTCTGGACTTCTTTGCTCTCAATGCTGCCATGATGAACGGATGGATGGATGGATGGATGGACTCACACTATTAAAAATATCAACATAATACTGCGCTGATGCGTTTGTCTTTTCAATTTGTGAAGTTCTTTTAATCATTCCATGTAATTTGCATTCCTTACTAAAACTTTGGAGTTCCTCAGAATAGATTGGAAAGCTGCTGATGATTTTCCAACAAAATCTACTTGTGTACTTTGTAAATGGACAAATAATGCTTGCATTTAACAAATCAACAAAGTACAATTACATTCATGCTGGTAGGTCTGTATATAATTTCCAAACCCAAGAGGTTTATAACTTCTCTGAAATAGAATAGAATATACTGAAAACATCACATTCAATGTAACTCCGCCGCAGACTAATCCACAGCGCAACTACCATAGTCTTCCGAGACTCACAAATGCCACATGACGATAAAGTTAACACAAGTGTAAATGATAACAGTAAATAACTTGTTTCGGTGCGTAAGTGTGGCTCACCCGAATGGCCTACCTAAAATCCTCTTGAAGTTATAGCAAACTACCAATCTGATGTATCAGGCTGAATATTTAGCCCGCAGTACATCTAATATGGTCTCAGAAAACAAGTGTAATGAAAAATTAACAACAGACATAACGTGATTTCTTTTATTGATCTCAATATGTTAAATTTTAAAGACTGTCTTCTTAATTGCTTGTTTGTCCAACATTAATGGGTGATAGCATACAAAATACTGATATGTCTGACTGCCGGTCGTCAACTGTTATTGACAAAACAGTAGTTCATATCGATGAAGCTTTAAAAAGGGAGATAGATGTAATTTATTTTAGGTAAATGAAATTGCACTTTGAGCCATCCATCTTCTATACTATTCAATTCAATTTAGTCTAAAGTTCACCATGGGCGAAGGTGGGGTACACCCTGCACAGGTCACCTGTCCTTCACAAGGCAAACAGACATTCACTCAAACTCAGCAATTTTTTTTATTTTTTAAAAACAGAATTATTGATAAGATGTGAGAAACTCTCCCAGGCTTTCCATTGCACGTTTCTTCCATAACGTCAAAAATCATGAAATGTAATTTGCGGTTTTCTTTATTGAGTCAGTGTGCACGTGGATTGCTTATAGTGGGTTACACTCAATTTGCTTGATTACAGCTGAGTGCAAAGAAAAAAACTTTGATAACTGTAGCACACAGCCTCCTTAGAGATGTATGGCAAATGATGTGAAAACACATGTTTTCCAGAAAACCTCACCCTTTGTTGTTTGTTATTGGAAAATAGTTTTTGGTATACTTGCTCTATTCTCAATCTGCTTTTCAACTGAAATGGATTTGAGGTGATGAGAAACACAATATTCCACATTATGAAGTCCACTTTCTCAAGATTTCTGTCAGAATCTGGTTCTCTGTTTGTTCACATTGCAGAATAACAACGTCTACCACCTGAGCCACAGCCATGCAATAGTAACTTCAAAACTATCATTGACTGTTTTGACTCAATTGTTTACACAAACCCCTGAAATTAAGAATTTATTAACATGGTACAAAGACCTGGCTTCATGGTGTAATTGATGTTTCAGAGGGCGATACTGTATTTTGCCTTTCATTCTGGCATCAGTCAGTCCCACTCATAATTTATAGTATAATAGACATTATATACCGGAACTGCCTTCATCATCAATAATATAGTCCAGCATCATTTGTAAAACTATATAACATTTAGAAAACCATTTTTTTATTCAAAATTATGTAAGAGGTAACAGAAGTGGCAAATTAGTGTATTTCCCTAATAATTAGCATTTTGTGCGACAACCCTCAAAAGCAATGTAATTCAAGGGACTTAATTGCCTTGTGTCTTTTAAATGCACAATTATTTATTTAATAATGTGTTTTATTTCTATGATTTTACGTATTTATGTGCCTTTGTGAAGTACCTTGAATTGCCTTGTGTATTACTCGTCCTATACAAACAAAGTTGCTTTGGCTCATGGTTATCTTTTGTAAAAATGTTTTACAATTCTATCCACTCATGCCTAATATTCACGTGGTAATAAATCAATCCTGGTTTTGCAGAATTACAACTAATTGTCACATTGTCTATTGCTTTAATGTGATGATCGCGATGCTAGCTGTTCATAGATGATTAAAAAAAATAAATTGCTAAATTCTACACTGTGATCCTAAGAAGGCGATCAAATAATTTGGTAACTATTAAGAATACACTTATTGATAGAATATAATGACAGTTTTTGAGACGCTCAATCTTTGTACACTTATAACCTTGTAACTCACGCTTTTTTGTGTTGGAAAATGTCCTTCTAATCTATTATGACGTAAAGTAAAATACCTCTGAAGGGCTATGTTGTAATTAAGTTGATGTGGAATTGAATATAAATTCAGATCAACAGACTACATATTCATTGGCATATTTTGTGCAGGTTAGTGCATATCATAGTACTCTACCCATACTAACAATAAAACACGACCATAACAAACGTTTAATAATATCGATGATTAGGGAATACGAATGATTTGTGTTAAGCCATTTCTAGTGGAGTTTGATTCTTAAAATGTATTCTTTGTGATTCTCGTGTGTTATTCGGTGTATTAAATTACGTGGATACAATATTTTCAACATTATTTTTCCCCAAGTAGAAATTCCAAATGAATAGAACCAAGTACAGACCTTTACAGATGGTTGTTGTGTTAACCTGTTGAATAAATAAGTAAACACAGTGGAAGCGATACTACACACTTCGCCGTTTATCCTTTATTTTCCTTTTGTTTAATAGACAGAATGGCACCTGTGTGCTTTCTCTTCGTTGCTGCTTTATTACCAAAATTTCGCCCCTCAATCAGCGAGCTGATCACTCTTCGAAGAAACGCTCTACTTTTTTCATCTGCTTGGCGGACGCGTCCATTCCTGCGGAGGGGAGGCCTACATCGTCCAGATTATTAAAGGTAACTTGCAGTCTGACATCGCGACAAAGAAGGCTTCAAAATCATATTTTGAAAACAAATATCGACCAGGTTGGCGCAGAAGAAGAAGCTCCGACGGAAGAGACTAACGGGACTATTTGGTTGGCCGGAGCACGCAGAGCCCCCCTCTGCCGCGCCGCGGTGGCAGCGGCTGGAATAACCTTGGTGCGAGCCAGTTGAGCGGCTGGAGAGGCGAGTGAGAGGCTGAACGGCGAGGCGGCACGAGATCAGCGACTGCTGGCGTGAACATGGCGGAGACCGTACGCTCGCTCTTCGAATACCGGGACCCGCACTGCCTGGACAGCGACGGAGAGGGCTTCAAACCAACGCCGCCGCTCCGGGGGTGAGGGAGTCCGCTGCTCATGACACACATGATAGTGAAAAACTGTTCCCGGATAGTGTTTTCCTACCCAATGACAGCCAGACTCGGGTGGGTGTGTGCGCGCATGTATGTGTTAGGGCTGTTTTTGATGCAACTTAAAGTTATGAACGTTGCGTTATTTTGTCAAGTTTGTTCGCGATAAGAAGGAGACACGAGAAAAAGGCGTGAGTCGTTAAACCATGGATCGCTTCACTCTGGCTTAGTTTATTCAACGCTTACTTTACCTCCAAAAAGCAGCCTCAAAGAGGCGTGTGCGCGCGCGCGCGCGCTCGTGTCTGTTGTGTCTGACACTGAATTTACCTCGTG